>NC_090743.1:103513433-103525933 GCF_036898095.1 Palaemon carinicauda | reverse complement strand
AAGTAAAACAAAACTTATGCCGCTAGGCTCAACCCCAAAGCTTCTAGACCCCCTGACCCAGAAGGATTTAGAGTATTTAAGTCAATATATATATACGCAACCAGGAATGTATAAGAGAAGAAATCCAGCATATCCCAATAAAAGAACCAACATCCTCTCTCGTAAGTACCTCAAGTTTGTGTCCTCTGCAAAGTGAATAAGTTTATACCCAATATGTATCGTGTTAAGTGTGTTAAAATGTTACTGAAACTTTGAAGGTGATTTCAAATTTATTGTGTTATTTTACGCGCTGGTATTTTATAAAATTTTGTAACAGGCCCCGTGAGATTTATGTGAAAACAAGAGGTACATTCGTATTGCTATATGGTCGGAAACTTCATGTCAGCTAAAACCTCGTAAGTTTATCAGTTACTTTTATTTAAATTTCAATAAGAGTTTAATCATTAGAGTGTTAAAGGTTAACTATTTTCATTAATTATCAAGAATTACGTATTTGTGTAGAATTTAATTTCCATTGAAATAAGTGACCATATAATTTTCAGAGTGTAATATTTTCTTGTCTTAGTCTAAGTTTTGTTCAGAATTGCAATTTCATTTTTGTGAGTAAAGTGTGTATCATTTCGATCACTAGTATTTTTTATAGAGCTCTCTCGTATCCCTGTTAAAGAATCGAAGTAAGAGGTTGTGTTGAATAGTTCTTAATAATAATTACCCTGTTTGTTTTAAGTGTACATATCAAACTGTACGTAAAACACCTTTAGATATTCAGTGTTTTTCAAGTGAAACAGATTTATGTAAAAACAGACAGGTGAGTTTGGAACTTGGGTGGTTATGCATCTTGCCAGCCGTAATATATGATATATATTTTTGGTGCCAAGACCGGGGACCATGATAATATGTAATATATATATATATATATATATATATATATATATATATATATATATATATATATAATATATATATATATACAGTATATATATATATATATATATATATATATATATATATATATATATATACAGTATATATATATATGTATATATTTATATACAGTATATATATGTATGTACAATATATATAAATATATATGTATATATATATATATATATATATATATATATATATATATATATATATATATATATATATATATATTGTGAAAGAGAAACATTATAATGAGGAAGAGGCAATTGAAGCCACTTTATCCCTTCCAAAGGATTTGTATCAATCAAATCCTTTGTTAAGTAACACAAAGCTCTTCCGGTGAGATGTCTGAAAAAATTCCTTAAAGTCTGTTAGTTCCAAATTTATTTTTTTTCTCTTCCTTTTATTCAAAGCTTTGAAATTGTTCCAAAAACAATGATTGTTTCTACTACGTGTTACTTTCAAAGATTTTAGTTTGTTTTAAAGATTTTTTTTTCGGCCATTAACTTAGTTATGTGTTATTCTTACATTCAAATCTTTGAATGTGCTTGTAAAAGAATTATATACTTTTTACATTCATATGTGGTATCAAAGACTTATTATCTAATACGTACATAAAAAAACAAAATATATTCGATAAATACTTATTCTCTCCTCCTCTTCTTCATTCTTATATTTTCTTTCCCTTTTTCTGTTGCTGAGCGTCACTGCTGAAAAGACCCTTTGGAGGAAATAAGCATCGAAGTAAAATAACAGTGAAATCGCCTCTGTGGCTCTCCCGGACCATTTCAGTCCAATAGGAATTTTATTATCCTGAAATTGCATTGTCAGAAATCTTTCTTGAAGTTGAGATGAATTTCGGTGGATTCGTTTTAACTGTAAATGTTCTGAAATGACGTGAAATTCATGACGAAATGCAATCGGAAAATCGGATTTGGTCTTTTAAGATTTATTGCTGATCTAACGTAAAAAGAGTCGTATGAGAATGTAGAATAATGCATCCATTGCACATGATTACTAACTATAAAGGTTCTGCATTAATTAAGGGCCAAATTGTACTGGTCGTTTATGTAATTTAAGGCGAAGCTGTGATGAATTTCAATTTACATTTGATCGCTTTTATTTTGTTTGTTCATTGTATTTTATCTTTTACCAGAAATTATCTGTCTGTCTGTATGTTTTGTGATATCTATTCGCATCCTTGATTTTGCTGATGATTTAGTCTTCTGTAGGGCTCTTTTCTTTCCTTCCTTCCCATCTCTAATCTCTTGCACTCACTTTTGTCCTAACCTCTTTCCTCACACTCTTTTACCAGTTACACAATTATGAAAATGTGAATGAGATCAAATGTGTTGTTTTTTTTATATTTATTGTATTGTTTACTTCTTCCACAATATATTTAGTAACCAGAATAGTTTTTCCAAAGGTAATTTGATAATACATTAGTTTCATTTTCTTTGCATTTGTAGATTGGGTATTACAAGCACCATTTGTTTCCTTGTCCCGCTGAATAGAGAGACTATCCCATCTATGGTATATTTTGTTCAAGTTAACATTTTTTATCCTTGTAATACTTATATTTATTTATTTAATAGAATTAGGTAAATATCTTTTATACTTGAACATATGTAGTGTTTTTGGAAGGGAAAAAAACTTAAGCTGCTTCTTCATCTTTATTGTTTTATTTCATACTGATACGACACCTTTTTAGAAAAGAAAAACGTTTATGATTGTTTTTATTAAGTAGTAGACTTTCGCCAATATTTTGTGTGCTATAGTTATTGCCTGTATAGATTATTGTACGATAAAATCTATGTCGCCTTCCATCAGACCCCAGACCCCCCCCCCTAAAAAAAAAAAAGAAGAGAAATAGGAATGCTGTTACTTTCATTCTGCACTCTTATATAGGGACCAATGTGAGTGAATCTGGTCCTTTGTTATATTCTAGGAAAATGAGTACTGCATACGGATGCATGGGTATACAATACAATTCATTGTACGGAGATACTTAAAGGTTCCCCGTAGGATTCCTCCAACATAATCTCCCAATTCCTATTAGTGGTGAAAGATGTTTGCTACGGTCTGGAAAACGGCAACTCTTAATATTGAGATCCTTATCAGTAGACTTTTACCCTTAAATACAGGAAACTTTTTAAAGCGTACACATTGTATATGCTTATTAAGAGACTCTAAAGGATTTTCTCCAACACCACCTTCCAATTATTACCTTTCGTCGCTCCTCAGATCCAAAATCAAAGTTACTGTGCGCGTGGAGGATGGAATCCAATTTAACTTTATAAACTTTTCTGAAATATTGCCAAATGGAAACATATTTATTTTCCTTCCATGTCAGATGATGTATACTGTGTTGTAGAAGACAAATTTGAACTGATTTCCGCCTCTTGCATTGTTTAGTTTCCATTACGGATCTAAGTTTCAGACCTAAGTTTTTAGCTGCGAATCTTTAGGGTTTCTTGCGAGAAGTTTTGGGAGTCAAATCGCTAAGTTGCAAATGAATGTTTTCCTGAATATTCATATGAGCAGCATGAATCAGGAGAAGGAAGGGATTTACATCTGGTTTGGTGTGTTGAAATATCAATTATAGCATAAGTGAACATTGAGGTTCATTTTATTGACAGCCACGTAACAACGACTGGATCAAAAGGCTTTTTTGTAGCTCTGTTTATAACTGATGAGAAAGGTGCATTTTCAGTTGGAGATGAACAATGGTGTGTAATATGTAATGTCTTATTCATATGCTTTGTGAGACCAAGAGGAAGATAAATAGATTTAACTGGAAATTTTAGATTGTTTCGTGATCTTCCGAATTTATGTATTAGTTGAATTATTATCTAACTTGCAGAGAGAGAGAGAGAGAGAGAGAGAGAGAGAGAGAGAGAGAGAGAGAGAGAGAGAGAGAGAGAGAGAGAGAGAGAGAGAGAGAGAGAGATTTATTGCAGCTAGGCAGTTGTTAATTTGTATTTTCTTTGACCTGCCGGAAATTTTTAGTATTTAGCTGAAAAGGGTCCAATTATTAGATTAGTACACTTTTAGTCCTAAAGAAATTTTCTAAGCCAAACGTTTTAGAAAAGAAATGTTTCTATTCTCAGAGTCTTCTGAACACACGCAAAAAATAGCTTGAAGTATTTATATAGTCTGTATAAGTCAAATAATAGTAGTTAAGCAATCAGGGAAAGACACTGGCATCTGAGGTAATGAAAAAGTAAGTTGTCCTTATTTATAGGTCAGCTGTTATAACAGGAGACGGTATTGTGGTGAGCTCTCTGCAGACTTCATCAGGAGTTGCATCTGATATGAAATTCTCTGAGGGTAGCAGTATAATATACCGTTAATATCCGCATCAATTTCAAGACCTTCTTTGGCTGTGGTCCTCTTACGCTTCAGATATACCTGGTTTGTGCTTTACGATAGAAGGGAGGGACAATGAACCAGTTGTTCCTCTAAACTAGATTTAAACCTCAGTGAACATTCATGCCATCAATCCTGAGCACTGCTTGAACGGTTCTTTTGATTCTACCATCGATACCTTTTGTCATTGATGCAGTAACGCCTCAGCTAAAACACCTTTGGACGATTTTCCACTAACAATTGAATTGTGATCTAATAACTAGGAGGGTCGAATTCCTTTGGCAAGGAACCAAGTGAATACAAAAGGACGGGATTGGCAGATTGTGATGCTGATGACTTACAATGAGAATGAGTCGTTAGTGTGGAAACATATGTAAGCTATCCATTGAAGGAGATGAAACGTTGTCTCGCCTTCCCTTCTGGCATAGCTCCAAGGATCTTCGCCTTATTCCAGCCCATCATCAACATTTGCGATTGGTTTGTCTATCCTGCTAATCCTCATTCATGTGGCTAACTGACTAATTCCTAATCATAGAATTATTGATTTTTTTGTAAACAATTATTCTGCTTTCTTTGTATATTATACCCGCTGAGGCAGAACCTTGTCAGATATGATAAGTCTAGAAAAAATCTACAGAAATGTTTGCTTAAAAATCTAATGACATGAGTTATGAATATGAATGAGCTTATTTTACTCTAAACGTTAAAAGAGATTAGCCTTTGTGATTAAGACGGGCAAGTATATAAGATCTTATCTGATCTGTTGTTTAAATGACCGGTAATTAGCTACTCTCGCTTCTAACGAGATGTTGCTAATGAGTCTGATTCCCTCCCTCGATTTTAATCATCTTACTGATAATGAAATTGTAATACAACTACGCTATTTCTAAATTGTATTTTAAGCTCTGATGCTGAAGATGTAATCTAATTTGATGGCATTTCGAGATTAGATTAACTGATTATTGTTTTGGAATTGAATCGCTTTTATCAGTAGTTATATTATTGTAAATTTAAGTGTTTTGTTGAAGTTTATTCGAGATTATTAATTCTTCATTCTGGTGCTTTTAAACCTTTCTATTAGATTCATCTTATTTTCCAATTACGACAACAGTAGGTTGGCCAGGGCACCAGCCATCCGTTGAGATACTACCGCCAGAGTGTTATGGGGTTGTTGACTGGCCAGACAGTAGCACATTGGATCCTTTTTTCTGGTTACGGTTCATTTTCCCTTTGCTTACACACATACCGAATAGTCTGGCCTATTCTTTACATATTCTCTTCATTCCTCATACACCTGACAACACTGAGATTATCAAACAATTCTTTTTCACCTAAGGGGTTACTGCACTATCATTGTTCAGTGGCTTCTTTCCTCTTGGTAAGGGTAGAAGAGACTCTTTAGCTTTGGTAAGCAGCTCGTCTTGAAGGACACTCCAAAATCAAACCGTTGTTCTCTAGTCTTGGGTAATGCCACAGCCTCTATACCATGGTCTTCCACTGTCTTGGAGTAGAGTTCTCTTGCTTGAGGGTACACTCGGGCACACTATTCTATGTTATTTTTCTTCCTCTTGTTTTGTTAAAGTTTTCATAGTTTATAAGGAGATATTTATTTTAATTTTATTTTTCTTAAGATATTTTCTTTTTACTGTTTTCCATTCCTCACTGGGCTATTTTCCCTATTGGAGGCCCTAGGCTTATAGCCTTCTGCTCTTCCAACTAGGGTCGTAATTTACCACATAATAATAATAATAATAATAATAATAATAATAATAATAATAATAATAATAATAATAATAATAGTAATAGTTCATCTTTATTAGGATCTTTTCTGAGACGGTTTAACTTTATCTTTTTGTCCATCTTTATTTACTCATTTTTTCTTATTTCTTGGGTAACTGTCTCTTTGCCTATGATATTTATTGGATTTTAATAGCGTTTTCCTTATTTGAGAATATCCTGTTTTGACTTTGTCATGAATGTTTGATTTTATTTCCTTCCAGATCAGTACGTTTTCAGGTCGTAATTTTTTGCTCTTTAAGCTTTAATAGATTATCCATTGTATCGTTTTTCTTTTCTTTTCATTCATCTCTTATTTGTCTTGCAAAAACTGCCTTCATGGAAGTCCATTGGGAGAACTTTTGTCAAACTTATAACGATTTAAACACACAATTATTCATGTTCATATGAAAGGCGAGGCTTAAGGAATGTTTTGAAACCGTCTTCAAATACCCTTCGAGAGCAAATAATGGCAAAAGTTGACGTTTGTGTATTGACGTATTCAATGACCAAATACGGAAACGCTGGACTTCCATTACCAATGACAATGGAGGCCAAGAACCAACTCCAGATTATTTTATTCTTTATTATATTTTGGCATTTATTCATTTGTTTGTCTATTATATAATATCAGTAAATATGCATCATTCTCTCAAAATAGTACAGTCAGCAGGACTATGTAAGAGAGTACTGTAATGGTAGAATGGGTTGGAATGATATATTTTGCTTTTCCCCATCTCTCTCTCTCTCTCTCTCTCTCTCTCTCTCTCTCTCTCTCTCTCTCTCTCTCTCTCTCTCTCTCTCTCTCTCATCCACCTGTTTTCGCATAATTCTAATAAATAAGTAGTCTATAGTTGGAGGGAATATATAAATTTCTCTCTCTCTCTCTCTCTCTCTCTCTCTCTCTCTCTCTCTCTCTCTCTCTCCGTATAATATAATTCTAATAAGTAGGCTAATGTTGGAGGGAGTATATAAATTGTATACCCCTCTCTCTCTCTTTTCGTATAATATAATTCCAATATATGTGTAGGCTAATGTTGAAGGGAATATATAAATTGTATACTCTCTCTCTCTCTCTCTCTCTCTCTCTCTCTCTCTCTCTCTCTCTCTCTCTCTCTCTCTCTCTCTCTCTCTCTCTCTCTCTCTCTCGAGTTGTATCTGTGTGCCGGTGAGTGAATACACTTGTGCGACCCTAAAAATTTAACGCGGATAACAAAAGGCTATCGAGTGCAATATAGCTACGAGTTTTCGTGAATAATCGGTGATTAGTTTGAGGTCAGACGAGTGGGATAAAACGTCGGCATAGGATAGTTATCTTGTGAATTACTAAAAATCTGATCAAGATGGCGCTCTACAATACAGGCAAGGCTTGGAGAGACATTGCTGCAATCAGCAAAAGTAAATTCCATGAGTTGGCGAAACAAGAGCTCGACCGTCTGATAACAGAGGTCATTAGTAACTCCAAGCAGTGTGACAGAAAAATATTCGCAGACATATTGAAACAATATGATCCAATAAACTGGAGCAAATCTGCGGAAAACATCAGCAAAATAATAGAAGAAATTCCAAAGAAGATCCAAGTGATGAAGAGACTTATAAAGAAAGTTTACATCAATCAACACATTCCATCAAAGCAAATATGAAACAAAAAAAGAAACAAAAAAGCAGGCAACGTATATACCACGCTATGCACCAAAGGCCCCAAAATATGAGGCCTTTCAACCCAAATATGCACATTTAGAGCCCAACTACAAAGAATGCATCTATAATGCCAGGGATTGGTGCAGATATGGGGATAATTGCAGGTATACACACAAAAATAAATATGAATGCGAAAGAGCAAATATAATAGAAAAGTTGGATTTTTTAATGGCAGAATTCCTGGAAATGAAGAAAAGAAAATCATATCAGAACAGGAAGGAAGCATGGGAGAATCCGTATTATTACCAATATTAAATAATGGGGATGAAACACAAACCATAATAGTGATGAATGCACAGAGTTTAGTCACAAGTAACTCTAAAAGGAAAAAAAGTTAGAAGAACTAGCCCAAATTGAAAAAATAGATATATTAAATATAAGTGAAACATGGTATTCCCAAGAGACTGGCAGTGATGACCAGATAAAGGGTTTCCAAACTTATAGATCAGACAGAAAAAATAGGAATCAAGGGGGAACTGCAATATAAGGAAGAGACATAAATCAAGGAAAAGTCTGTGAAAAATACAGCAACACAGAATGTGAATTGATTGCGGTAGAATTTGAATTTGAAAAACTAGTGAATATTGTTGTTTACAGACCCCCAAATACTAAGGAGTTTGACATGATAATAGAAAAAATAGATGATATATGTAGAAACCATAAAGACTGGAATATACTCCTATCTGGAGATTTTAACTTTCCTTTCGTGGATTGGAAAGAATGGATAGAAGAAAGTGGTTGTATGTATACATATAAAAAAGAGAGTAATAGTAGCGCAGAAGATAAGAGGTAATTTGAAAAGCTTCAAGATATGCTATTAAAACATAATATGCAACAAATAAACCACATTCCAATAAGAAAGGAAAATGTCCTAGATCTAGTATTTGTGAATGTGGTGAATTATGTTAAAGAAATAATAGTGTATAATACGGGAATTTCAGACCACAATGTCATAGAACTGATAGTCCATTCCAAAGCAAGTGATCGCAGAATTAATAGAAGCACAAAACTTTTGGAAGGATATGGAAAATATAATTTTTATAGTGAGAATATAAAATGGTCAGAAATAAATGAAGAACTGAATAAAGAATGGAAAAATGTATTTGTAAGTGATAATATACAGGTAAATACGGACATACTGTACAAAATACTGGAGAAAATTGTTGAAAAATATATACCAAAAAAAAGACAATAAAAGACATGCATACCAAGAGACCGAAGGATCTCATTTCAGAAAATTAGAAAGTGGAAGAAAAATCATGCAAAAGAAAAAAATGTGCGGAAAATGATGGAAATAAAATGTAAGATAGAAAATGCAGAAGAAAAGATTATACAGTCGAAAGAAAATGAGAAAAGGGACTTTGAAGAAAGGACACTTCAAAATATAAAAAAAAAAAATCAAAGTACTTTACTCCTATGCTAAAAAGATGAATAAAGGGAGATTAGAAATATGCCCTCTAATCTAAAAGTTTTAAAACTTCTTTTATGCATGCTGTGAATAGTTTAAGAGATAGGGGGTCTCCCTGTCCAACTGTTTTTTTCAATTGGAGTTTTCTCACTATATGTAGTTTAGTATTGTTGTACTTCCTGTAGAGATATCTAAACTTGTTTTAACGTAAGATTCATCTATTCCCTGTTTTAAGGTCTTTCATTACTGCTGAAGTTTTGACAGAATCTAAAGCTTTCTCTTACTCAATAAATCCAATTCATAGTTGTTTGTCATACTCCTTTGATTTATCCGTTAGCTGGTTAATTACACATGCTGACATAAGTCTCTCTTTATAGTTTATACATGACTAATCTATTTTAATGTTACTGGTCTTAAGATATTTTATGTTTATTATTCGTTCCTCCTCATTTAGTTTTTTTATTTTCTTATCTCCTTGCCTCTCTGGGGTATTTTCCCCTGTTGGAGCCCTTGGGCTTATAGCATCCTAGTTTTCCAACTAGAGTTGTAGCTTAGCTATTAATAATAATAATAATTTGGTTAGTTGTCGAATACCTGCTACTAAAGTCTGCCCGCTCTCTTGGTTGATAAAAGTGTAGCTGTCTTTCCATTCAGCCAAATATGGTCATTGTAAATTTTTTTTATACATTACTGAGAGTTGGCGTTTTGGCCGGTAATTTTTCAGGTCTTTTGTGTCCTTTCTTTATTAAGATTTTTTTTCAAGCTTGCGGTATAGGTAATTCTTGCAGACACACACACACACACACACACACACACACACACACACACACACACATATATATATATATATATATATGTATATGTATATATATGTATATGTGTATATATATATACATGTGTTTTATATATATATAATATATATATATATATATATATATATATATATATATATATATATATATATATATATATATATATATATATATATATATATATATATATATATATATATGTGTGTGTGTATGTGTGTGTTTGTGTGTATGTATATGTATGTATATATACATGTGTGTAATATATACTGTAGATATATATATATATATTTATATATATATATGTATATATATATATATATATATATATATATATATATACTGTATATATATACATATATATATATATATATATATATATATATATATATATATATCTGTATATATATATATATATATATATATGGTGTGTGTGTGTGTGTGTGTGTGTGTGTGTGTATGTAGATGGTGGACGAGAATAATAGTTGAATTATAAAACAAAGGGGGGGGGGGGGGGAAATGGAAGTAGAAACCAACCACTATTCGCTATGTAGATTATTTTACTGATGCGGTTATAGTCTTTACGAGGTAATGGTATACAAAAGCATGTACAGTATGTTCCTGCTGTTGCGTTATCTGTGCTGCAGCAAATAGAATTCTATGCCGGACGTTCACTGTCAGAAATATTCATTGAGAATATCCATAGACTTTCATCGAATACCTCAAATCCGAAGTGTTTTACTTTTGGATACGGGAAGCATGAATGCTCTCGTGTACATTCATACATACATACATACAGATAATAATGCGGCCATAAACAAGAGTGCTTTTATTATTACTCTATTCTTTTTTATTTTGTAAAAAGTTTGATTTGATTCGATTTATATATCTTAAATACGCATTTTAAAGGATATTTTTATTGATATCAATTTTCTCTTCTCAAATCGAAGTGGAAATTTGCAAGGCGTTCAAAATTGTAAAATTTGCAGAAATGTTACGGGAATGAGGAAGCAACTGAAATAGTGCAGGCTTTAATAAGCGCTTTATAGCTTTGCCAACATCTAATTTCCTGGACTTCGTTGCAGGGAGACAAATATTCCTTTAAAAACAGAATCGTGTCTGTCTCTTTTATTGTTTTTCGTTTTGATAGATTTTGTGTTTCTTGTTATCGCTTAGTCAATTTTTTTGAGTTGCATTATAAGATATTGTCAACATTTTAATTATATTTACTTTAGCGTTTTACAAGTAATTTCCCTCGTTTGTTTCTTATCTGTTGCTGATATCATTCACATTTTCCAATTGCATACAGTATATGCTTATCATTTTTCATGACGAGCCTTATTCTATTGGTCACATTCTGTTATTCATTATTGGAAATAAAAGATTTACTTGACTGATGTGGTCCATTCTTTATTTCCTAGTTAAAATATGAATGTTACTTGTTACTTATTTCTAACCTATTTTTCCTCCCAGTACGGTTTTTTTTTATTTACATATATCGTTTTTTAATATATCGTTTTTGAATGTATACGATCAATAGATTTCTTATGGTATTATGTGTTTGAACTTAGTGCTCGATTTTTTTATCTTTTGTAAATTTTTGAAATCTATATTTAATTCAACGATTTTTTAATCTATTGTAAATTTCTGACATCTATATCCTATTCAAGATATGAAAATTGACCAAACCCCAGACAGGACTCAGGACGTATCTGAGGCCTTTGTCCTGCAATGGACTAGGAACGGGTGTATCTACCTATGTATGTATCTATCTATCTATCTATCTATCTATATATATATATATATATATATATATATATATATATATATATATATATATATATATATGTGTGTGTGTGTGTGTGTGTGTGTGTGTGTGTGTGTGTGTGTGTGTGTATGTTAGCGGCAAAGTTTAAAATTCCAGTACTTTGTAGAATGTCCAGGTACTCTTTAGAATACATGGCAGTATTAGGCAAAGTATGAAATAATTTCGATTTGTTCTGACATTGCGCACTCTACCTAGTCAATTTCTAAAATACCTTTGAAATCTACAGAACGCATCAGTATGCTTAGGTAAAGTGTATAAGTATCATAGGTTTAACATTTTGATATAAAACTGGGCCAATAATTTTTAAGGCTTCAAACAATCTGGTTTGAAAAATCATGCCCTTTGTCTGATTGCAAGAGGGATGGTGTCCCAATATGAGTAAATATATCAGTTAAGTTGTAAGTTACCTCCTCGGCTCGGTTAGTTTCAAGAGTTTTAAGAATTACAAATTTTGTAGATGATCCTGGTAGACTAAAGTGATTCATTTTTTTATCTGTATAATTTTGAATATCAATTATATCAACTTGACATCGAGAATTAAATTCCTGGGAAATTATTGGTTTTACTACTACGCTTTTCTATACCTTAATGCTTCTGTTGGCATGGCACACATAGCTGAAGAAACCATTCTTTTTAGGGTTTGTCGATAGTTCTTGTCATGCTCTAGACCTCCAGGACCTAC
>NC_090743.1:103503433-103505933 GCF_036898095.1 Palaemon carinicauda | reverse complement strand
TCTTAATAACACGTGAATCTGAAGTGTATCCTAACCTATGTCAAGCCCTTAGAAACAACCAGAAATATTGTAATAAATAAATGAAGATTTCACTGGAGGTTTGACACTTTTTTTTTTTACGAGAGTAAGTTTTCACCTTAACCTAACGCTTCCTTTATACCGTCAGAGGATTGTTAGATTATACAAAATATCAAATGAGATATTGAAGTAAAATGAAAAAGAAAATGCAAAGGTATATAAAAAGATGAAAAAAGAAGGAAATATGCGCCTCCACAATTATGAAAGGATCATTTAGGTTCCTGTAAATAGAGAAAGAAAAAATAGGGAAATATGAAGTATGGATTATGAAAAATATTTCTTTTATATATATTATCGTTGACTCGAGATGAGGTTAATGTTTTTTGCAGAACTGTAGTACATTTCCCTCAGGTTGTTTGCTTGTAATCTTCAGTTATTTTCTTTCCCATTTGCTTTGTTGGCCTTTATGTAAATAGGGTTCAAGGCAGAGACTCGTGGATTTTCATTTATCCTTTGTATAAATTCTAATCATCCAATAATAATCTAAAGAAGAAAGACTTCTCTTTTGAATCAAGTACTTATTTCAAGCATCTTTATTGTTTTGTAATTTTTTACCACCCATTTAGTTATGACTGAAATGTATCCCACAATTGAAGAGTCATAGCTTATAGTATTATCTTTAGCAAATTGTCCACAGATTTTTCAAATGATTCAATGTAAAATAAGAAAAGTTAAAGCAGGCAACTATGGGTCATCCTGTACGGAATTCCTTTTTATGAGATTTTGACGCCATAAACCATAGAGAAGCCGAGGCCGAGAATTATTATCTTAATAGAGAGCTACGTAGGCTGGTATATATCATTTAAAAGGTGCTTCCAGATGGCATTTACTTGGCTGTTAGCCTTAATTAACTGGCCTTGGATATGAACAGCATTCTGGCACCACTACCAAGTCAGTTATCATGCATCTGGCAGGTGCACTTAGTCAGATCTTGGAATGCGAAAATGTTTGTTTGTGGATATTTGAAATTTTGTTTTGATTTCTTGATCTGTTTTGATATGTAAATTTTTGTTCTGCCCTTCGTGTACTATTGAGAATCAATATGATGTATAAATATAGATTAAAACATTCTCTCCTGGTATCACATCTGAAAAACCGTGATATCAAGAATCACTCTTTGCAGTATTATTGAAAAATGCATCTCTTAATTCCTCGTTGTACAAAACAGCGATTGTTATTCTACTACATATACAGAAAACAATAGGTTATTTACTGCTGTTTCATACCACTGAAAACCTATTTCAGTTTGGCTTTTATCGTGCATCAGAAACAATAGACTCTTCTTTTACAACAACAAAATTGACATACTTTCATATATTATTTCTCTATGAAATGCATAAAAGTAGAGATGTTTTGTTATAAAGCCATAATTATCCATTTGGTTTTCATTGCAAATGAGTGCAGCTTTTGTGTTGCAAAGCGGGTCTCGCAAGGTTGATTCCAGCTGGAAAAATATGTTGGTTCTGAAGCTTTTGTTCTGCGCTGATTACCTCAGTTGGGATCCTTCTGTCTATCGACGTCTATTATCTACTGTTTGATTACCTTTGAATTCGACGGAAAACTTGAAATGATGAGCTCTTTTGATGGAAGAATTGGGGCAGATTTTATGTTTTTTTTGTAAGTAGTATACTTGCAGTAAAATTTTTGGCCTCAAAGTATACAATCAGGAACAGATAATTGTTGATGTGCCTTTCTGAAAAAGTTGACTCATAATACGAGAGTGCAATATGGGGAGATTAATCTCTGGTCTATTTGGCTTTGGATTCAACAAATATCTACACACACAAATACAAACACAAACACATATGTATATGTATATATATAATTCGTATATATATATATATATATATATATATATATATATATATATATATATACACACACAAATACAAACACAAACACATATGTATATGTATATATATAATTCGTATATATATATATATATATATATATATATATATATATATATATATATATATATATATATATATATATATATATATATATATATATATTAGCTAAACTGTAACCCTATTTAGGAAATCAGAGTACCACAAGGGTTCCAATAGTGAAACGAGATAGGGAAATTATTCTTAAACTCTGAAAGAGAAATTATAAGAAATTATGTAACATTAAGATCAGTAACAACGATATATAGATCAGTCATGTATAAA
This sequence comes from Palaemon carinicauda, assembly GCF_036898095.1. Taxonomy (NCBI): domain Eukaryota; kingdom Metazoa; phylum Arthropoda; class Malacostraca; order Decapoda; family Palaemonidae; genus Palaemon; species Palaemon carinicauda. The sequence continues at coordinate 103,503,681 of NC_090743.1, read as the reverse complement.
CAGTGATACGAAAATTATGTCCACCAGTTCAACTAGAAACCATTTGCAACAAGTTTGAATTTTTGGAGTTTCACCGATTCAACCACCAAATTAGGAAGATATTCCACTCTCTCGCCACTGCTGGAATAAAAATTCCATAAAACTATATAGTATTGAGTAATTTGATTGGGTGAACCTATTAACTGTGTACCTATTACTACATGTAGGAAGCTGCAGCCCGGGAAAATTTGAAGGTAAAGGATGGTCAG
>NC_090743.1:103485933-103500933 GCF_036898095.1 Palaemon carinicauda | reverse complement strand
AACGCCCAAGCCCCCTCTGCATCCAAGCTAGGACCAGGGGGGGCCAGGCAATGTCTGCTGATGACTCGGGAGGTAGGCCTATAGGCTTCCCCAAACCCTGCATCCTTAGCTCACAAGGATGGTGAGGTTGCAACCACTAAAGGAACTAATGCATTTGAGCGGGACTCGAACCCCAGTCTGGCGATCACCAGTCAGGTACGTTAACTCATATGCAACCACAACCCTGGAGGGGGAGACTACAGCAAGGCATGCAAATGAGATATCAGATCTGAATCAGACGAGCAGGTTCATTCTCATTCCGTGAGGGAAATATATACAGATATTTCTTGACTAGTAGCAGCAGTCTAGCAAAGGAGATCTGAGATACTGTACCGTCCCTGTAACCAAAGATACCGTTTTTCTTACTACCATCCTTGTATAGCATTGTAAACCTTTCATAAAATCATTCAAGGAGATGTCCTTTACAAACACACTGTCACTCTTTGCATAACTTGTTGTTTACTCCAAGTCTCTTGGTATGCCCCACACTTATGTGTTCAATAGTGGATTTATTGAGGGCAGCCTCTTCCATCTTATATTTCTGGCAGGTCCTATCAGTATTTTCATGATTTGAATAACATTTTAAACAATTGGCATCTAATGTACATACTCCATGGTAAACATTGGAGCAGGTACTACACATTTTTTTTTCATTCTTGCAAACCTTATAAGGATGCCCATATCTAAAGTAATTAAAACATTGCAGTGGCTTCTGCTTAAAAGTTAACAATTTAATCCATTCATTTTACTATGCAAATGTGGAAAGGCACATCAGCATCCTTGAAAGTCAGGATAATCATTGGTGTACCAGCCACATGTCTAGTGTATCTTTTTCTGTAAACTCATACAAGTCTCTATTGGAAAATACTCCACTTCCATAACTGAAGTTTAGATGGGGTTTCACATCCAATTTTGTTATCATTCTCTGTCTGTAAATTGCGTAGTATAACAGATGGTGTTTCTGATTTGGCAGTTATGAGGAAACTTTTATCCAAAACGATATATATATATATATATATATATATATATATATATATATATATATATATATATATATATCTGGTGCAATGGTACATTCTTTCTTTTGAAGAAATTTACATATCTTAAAATAATTTCCTGTATTCCTTTTTGGCTGAGCAATAAGCCACTTTGGTGGTTTTGGCTTTCTCTGGGAGGGTACAAATACCTTTTTACCTTTATCAATCCAATGTGCAGGTATGTATACAGTATATCTAGATCCTTATGTACCCTTCTCAAAGAGCACCCTTGGTGTTCAAATTATTGATTTTAATATTCTTATCACTTATTGCATTGAATGCTTCATCATGATTATCAAAGGATATCCATGAATCCCATTTGTCATTTTCAAGCCTCATTCAAATTTCTTTGATATTACCCTAACAGTGAAATGATTTATACAGCACATCATAATTAGTTACTATGGGAATTTGAGTGACATAAAGGATTCACAAATTCTCTGTGTCATCCTAATTACTTTTATTTTTGAGCATCCGCAGCATGGTCCGTAAGAGTTTCCAGGTCGTCAACAGTTTTTAAAGATGAAGCAAGTCACGTTATCCACCTTTTATCGGAGGATGTCAGTCTTCTTATCCCATGTGGCCCAACACGAGAAGAGGCTTCAGCATGGACCAGTTCTCTTTTAAAGAGGGGCTGCCTCTCTTTAGGTGAACGTACACTGGTCAATGGGAGTAGTTAGCCCCTCCCATCGACCACTCCAATGCCTAGCGTCACCCATTACCCTCAAATATGGGTGATTTAAAACCGGATCACTGGAGCCCGACTCTTAACAGACTAAGTTTGCACCCAATAGGGTCTGCCAGAGGGTGATGGCGTCTAAGTTTGTACAAGTTGAGATGGCCTGTCCTCCATCCTACACTGCACCAAATCCAAAGCAGCAGCTAAACTATAATCAAACAAGCCAAAGTCATCAACGAGTTTATGCCCAAGAGTAAGAGATGGGAGAATAAAAGAAATAAAGAAAGGGGAAAGAGAAAGGGCTGACTAATTTAGTTGGATCAACAATTGGGCATCAAGGTCATGTGGGAAAGCAGTTTTCACTGTTCATCAGAGCCCAGCTACTGATCCCTAAGCCCTTCATGCTCGTCAAAGCTTCAGCATCTGGGGGGACACAAGCTATAAATTTATGTATGTAGGTGTGGGGACAAATGGAAGAGTGTCAGTTGGTGGTGTGTGGGCAAAGTCAACTTTGTGCACGCGGTTGCAAGACAAAGCAATGAGCCTTCTAGAAGATGAACAGCTGACTGATAGTCATAGAATCCTGACGTATGTCTTTGTAGGTGATGATGCCTCCACTCAAGAGATACTTTATGAAACCTTATCCATTTGACTATGAAAATAATGAACAAAGAATTTTCTCCTACCGGCTTTCAAGAGCAGGGCATGTATTGGAAAATGTCTTTGGCATTATGGCAAATAAGTTTCGCATTCTCCCAAGTGCGATAAATTTGAGCCCTCAGAAGGTAGAGAAAATTGTCCTTGCTTGCACAGTTCTGCACAATTTCTTGCGCTGGGAACTTGAATCATTTTATACACCTGTTGGTAGTGTGAACAACAAGAATGTTGTGGATGAAGTGGTAATACCCAGAGCATGGCATGAGGATAGGCAACTTCTGTGTTTGGAGAGATTACTGAGGCATCCAACAAATAAGTTGGGATAGGGTTCATGGAGTATTCTAATGAGGAAGGAGCTCTTCCATGGCAGCAACTTTTGTGTGGCATATACTAGAGAGAGAGAGAGAGAGAGAGAGAGAGAGAGAGAGAGAGAGAGAGAGAGAGAGAGAGAGAGAGACTATCCAATAAAATAAGAGGGAGAATAGACATTCTTGAGGGAGAGAGAATAGCGTATTTCTTTTGAAAGAGAGTAGCCTATTAAGGCTTGCCTCACACTGAGCCGGAACGGAACCGCCGCTGAAGCCACCGCAGGCTCAAAACAGAACAGAAACGACGTCCAGCGCGCACATTGAGCCAGAAGCCACAGAACGGAACCTACGCAGCCAATTTACATGTGGTAGTAGAAGGTCATGTGTTCTGTATTATAATTGACAAATTATGAGTGACTCACCGCTCAGCAGTGAAGAGGAGGAGGAAGAAGGGAAAGCAGCAAGAAAATCAATGTGGATACATAATATATGCCAATCAAGGGAGGGAGAAGGGGAATATAAAATAGTATTCCCACATTTAAAACGAGACAACATAAAGTTCTTCCAATATTTCCGTATGAGCTACGAAAACTTGTGTGAACTACTATTACATATAGAAGCAGACATATGCAAACAAGATACAAACTTAAGAAGCTGTATTTCAACAGAGAAACGGCTACCTGTTACACTCAGGTATGCAATATAAAGTTAGATTTCAAATAATATTTAATGTTATACACTTTATTAATTTTTTACAATAATTCCTTTTGAGAAAACAATTATTACAGTTAACAAAAATAAACCAAAACAAATTCCCGTAGGCACACTGTTTTGCATGCTTTCAACAACATTTATTGTTACACACTTAATGAATGTTCACAACAAATTATCTCATATTGTAAGACATAACTTATGAGTTTTTCGTCAATATCTGTCATTGCTAATGATTGGTGCGTGTTTTTAAGCCTGTAATTAATTAGAGCGTGCACTGAAATAAACCCAGCTCTGCCTGCTTCAATAGTTGCTATCACACTAACCTCCGAATTCCTCAGCAACACTCTCCAAAACAACCGCTGCAGTCGTTCTGCGCATGGGCAGCCTGTCAATTCCTCAGCAACCCTCTCCAAAACAACCGCTGCAGTCGTTCTGCGCATGGGCAGCCTGTCAGACGCCACCGACGCTTCAGAAAAAATATCTTTCAAAGAATACTGCGACGGTTCCGTTCTGTTCTGGCCCAGTGTGCACTGTCAGGTAAGAATGCATGCTTTCAATTTCTATCGGACGTTTCGGTTCTGTTCGGGCTCAGTGTGCGGCTAGCTTAAGAGGGAGAATAACTTATTTCTTTTGAGAGGGTGTAGTCTCTACAATGAAGACGAGTTCATTTCTTTTTCATATATTATTATTATTATGGCTGGAGAATTACATAGCCTCCCGAGCTCCAAACTCACCTGTTTATTTTTACATAAATCTGTTACGCTTGAAAATTATACCCGAGCTCTGAGAAAATTATATAACGCCCAGACGGCAATATATAAAAGCACTGAATATCCAAAGATCTCCTATGCTATTCTCAAAACAAAACTTTATGATTAATTGTTAAGAACTATTAAAAAACAACCTCTTACTTTGGTCTTAGTCAGGGATTATGAACAAGGCCTATCAAGAAATATTGGTGATTGAAATAATACACAATTTACAAAATAAATATATTCTATAAAAAATTACAACACCAATGCAAAAAGAATTAACACCAAAATTAAATTACTCGAAATAGTAAATCCGAACAAAACTTTAGTCTAAGAGAAGAAAATATTTCTCTATGAAAATTATACAATGACTTGTATCATTAGAAATTAATTTGTAAAAATATTTAATTTTGATGATTAATGACAATAGTTAGCACTAACACTTTAATGATTAAACCCTTAATGATATTTACATATAAGTAACTCACACAAGGATTCCTGACAGCTAAAGCAATATAAATAAATTTCACTGTTTTAACCTGAATTTCACTGGGCCAGATACAAATATTTATATAATGCCAGTACTTACATTAACGCAATACATTTGAAATCACATTCAATGGATTTTTCAACGTTTGAACTCACTACAAACGATATATGTTGTATAAAAACTTATTCACTTATTGGACGGAGAGGTATAACAGTTCAATTTTGTTGGGTTCCAGCACATGTAGGTGTGTCCGGGAATGAGAAGGCAGATTCACTGGCTAAGGAGGCTGCATCCGAGTTGCTGCCAAGAAGGTATCCCATTCCCTGTAATGATTTCTTACCTGACATCAAGAAATTGGTTTTCAATAAATGGCAACAGCAATGGGATAGTCAAGATGGCAATAAAATGAGGGAAGTAACAAATGACATATCTCCTTGGAGGTATAATATGATGCCCCGAAAATGGGAGACGTCTCTTTGTCGTCTCCATATTGGTCACACTCGGTTGACACTTGAGTTTCTGCTGAAGGGCCAACATCAACCGTATTGTGACAACTGTTTAGTACCTCTAACAGTAAGGCATTTGTTGACCGAATGCCCCAATTATAACAACTTGCGGAATAGATATTTGTTTGAGGCTCAAGGTGAGGGTGGCAGGTTCATCCTTGCCAAGATTCTTGGAAATGATGTGTCCTACCATGCAAGTGGCATTTTTAGATTTCTTTCAGAAGCAGGTCTTCTGAAAAATATTTAACTTTTATGACATTCAATTTTTATGATTTTAATTGAATACTCTATTTTTTTATTTTATTTCATTTTTTATTTATGTATACATAAATTAAATGTTACCGACGTCAATGACCTTAGATGTCAGGATGCCTGAAAACTTTAAATCATTCATTCATTCATTTTAAGAGGGCACACACTAGATGCTCTTGAGAGGAGAGAGGGTGTTGGCGCTTTCAAAGGGATAGGCTGGATCTCTTCTGCTGCTTACGATTTTCTAGGGTCACATATATATTGACTTAAAACTTCTTGATTATTCTTGTAGATCATTCTCGTAGCTTGGGGGCCAAGGCCTAGTGGCGTTAGGTTACCAACATAGAAAATTGAACAGGAGAACCTTGCTTGCAAGTCAACCCTCTTCCAGGGAACTCCAGCCACCTCCCTCCTCGAAACAATTAAAAAAGATAAAACTAACTCTGGGGTTTTCAAAATCATTCTAACCATATGGAAATATAAATATGATGTAATACCTCGTAAACAAGGCATAAGCCCTCCTGTTCATACCTCGTATGTGTCGTACAGCATACCTAATGGAGGTTACACAACACTTTGTAACAAAATACGTGAAATGAAAATTTAATAATTAAAAAATAACATAAATTTACATACACTGACTTCAATGAAAAATACAATGAAATGAATTATGAAAGTCTTACATAATTTACATACAATTACTTAACCTACACGAGAGGAAATCACCTTAGGAGCTGGGTATAAACCTCTTAAATACACACATAAAATACATGAATAAAATATTTACTCTATACTAGACCAGCTTCGTAAGAATATGTATAGTAATAAGTACATTAATTATATTTCGCTGTGGTACAAGGGCACACAATAAAATCATTCTTTTGTGAGGGAGAAGGCTATTCAAGGGAGACTAGTTCATTTGTTTGTCATATATGTATAGTAATAAGTACATAAAGCCTATTTTTGCTGTAGTACAAGTGTGCACAGTAAAATTATGAACTTATTTGTGTATTATTGGTAGAGTCTCCTTCATCTAAGCTGGAAGTAGATGCACGAGATTCTATGCTGTTAGCCAAGAAACAAAGTACTATAACTTTTGAATTTACACATCTTCCATGCCAGTTCCGGACTTCTGTGATACTTTGGTTGCAGTCATTTCCTTGCTGAATTGTGTCTTAAGTGTATGCTGCTTTTTAGTGATGTCTTCATTCCTCAATGTACAGTTTAGAAAAGTCAATAATTCTGATTTAATGGTTTCCAAGCTTGCACTCCTGACGTTTCTCATCTTGTACTGCTTGGACTTTATATTCCAAACAGCTGGATGTTCCTTGAGAGAATCAATAAAAAGGAGCGTTTGTCTTGATCCACTCGAGGCGGTGAGTCCATTGTCACTGGTGTCGACAATAGTTGGCAGCAAGTCCATTGGCGCTGGAGCTGAGCAGCAGACCTCTTTCAGATTTGAATGTTGATGCATCATTGAGCCGGCATTACATAGTGTTGCCAACTGTGTTATACATAAATCAGCTAGATTGAGGTCTGAGATGCGCTAGGAAGAGTTTTCTCCCTGTATACGGATTTTGGTGATGATATACTAATAATAGATATTGATAATAATAGTAAATATAATTTCGATTGTTCAATAGCACCTATAGTATATGATAAAGGTGTTGCTGTCGACATTATGAAAACAAATAATAAGCACTATATTAATTCAATTTTTTTTTTCTTTTTTTACATACAACATACTCTTAGTTGAGGGTAAAAAATGGTGTCCACTAGATCATCCTCGTCAACTTCCTCAGCTAAATGAAATGAGCCTTCTGATGCAGATTCTGATGGAGAACTTGAAGGAGCTCCAGATGATCTTGTATTACTGTAAGCTGCCAATTTCCTATTTGCTTTACAACTTCTTCTGGCATTTCATGTGAATAAAAATATTTTCCAACTCTTCAAAGTCCATTTCTCACTGTAATTATGTCACTAACAGATTTTGAGCTTAGCCTGTTTTTAATCTTGTTTTTAAAAATATTTATTTGACTTACGAGCCTCTCAACTTCTGCATTCGAGTGAGGAAGAGAAAGTATACTGAGTACCAACTCACAGATATCCTGGAAAGTATATACTCCTGAAGCATCCTTGTAATTAGCCACTTCAGTCCAAAATTTTACATTTAAGGTAGTTTCTTGCCACTGAACAATTGTCAGATTTCCTCACTGACTATCAATATTGTCAATTTGTTTAGGGAGATACCCTAACAATTCAGCAATTTCTATTACTGATTGTTTAACCACTTTCAGAAAATCTTCAACTGAAAACACAGACATTTGTTTCAAAACTGTAAAATTATTAGGTAATCTGTTTCTTAGTTCATCAAACAGCTTAACAACACATGAAATGCAATGCTCACAAAGTAGTCACTGAGGTTTCTGTGCCAAATTTGAGCTTGAACACGTCTTCTCAAATAAATAACCTAAGTATGCTCTGGTGTCTATGTAACTGGCAATATTAGTGGTTAAAGGGTCGATTCCTGAGGTAGGTATCACAACTCTTACTTGTTGCAGTAATGAAATGAGAGGTCTGAGAGAAGTTTAGTTGTCTATATTATCACCCTGAAAAACTTTCAGTTCTCTGAACGTCCTGTAGAACTGGGTGTATAGAGAGCATATAATGTTTATTGAGGGGGTCATTGTACATAGTGTACAACAGCTCTGCACAACACATCGTCTGACCTTGCTTTATCAAAATACATTTTGCGTTCTTCCAATTGATTCAGAACGTGGATCATTGGAGGTCCTAGTGAAATCCAACTTGTATCACATACTCTAGCTATCTGAAGTGGTTGTCGCCCATCATTCAGTGTTTCATACAGTGACTTGTAGATCAGTTGTCTTTTCGAGAAAGGACTAAAGCAACTGCTAAGTTTCTTGCGCCAAAAATTCTGTTTCTAGGTAGTGTTCCTGCCACAGCATGGGATAAAGCCAACTGAATTGAGTGGCACACACAACATACCATTATTAAGTTTGGGAGCTCCAAATCCTTTTTTAAAAATTCACACACACCATTATTTAAACCTACATTAACACTTGCAATGTCAACTCAAATGCCTAGTAAGTTCCGGGGATTCAACTTTACACCAAACAAAAGCTTCTTTATGGCATCTACAATCAATTATACTGGTCCAGCCTCTAATTCAACTATTCCAAGAAAGTGTGACACTATTCTTTTAAATTCTTTACTAAAATACCATACAGTTACACCAAGTAGCTTTATAACAGACATCCGTTTATTCATCAACTATAAGGCTTTACTTTTCAGCACTAATATCTACTTCCAGAATATTCATATAATGGGGTGCAAGCACATTTACAATTATATTTTTGCACTTAGTTCGGTGTAATTTCAAATTTTCCACTGCACTGCTATCGCTAAACATTATTATGCATGCTTCTGACACGTGATCTACAGTAAGCTCAGTTATTATCATTCCAATTCGCCCTTCTGCTTGGTTAATTGATTGGCATTGGCTATCACTGATTTGTGAAAGGCAATTTTGTTTGTCTTGAGCTAGAAAATGGTTCAGCAGACCATACATGTTTAACAGAAGTTATATGTCTTCTCAAATCACTGAGCTTTGCCGTGATATCACATTTACAGAACAAACAATAAGCCTTTGTCTTGTCTGTTTCTGAAGGTTTAAGCCAATCTTTTCATTCTGGAATTGATTCCCTTCTCTTTTTGTAGGCTTGCATGTATGTTGGTCCCATTGTGATCGTAATTCGAGGCTACAATAAACCAGCATGAACCACTACAACTTACTATAGAAGATGAACTAATAACAACAAAGTCACTCACGGACAACAACACAATTATTGCGTCTTGCGGCGAATGTTGGATACGGGTTGTTAATCAGATAATACAGCTGACATACAGTGCAATCAGGTACAATTATTGCCGAAGATGAACAGCTAACTGACAGCATAGAACCCTACTGAACGTCTTTGTAGGTGACATTGCCTCTCCACTCAAGAGAAACTTCATGAAACCTTATACATTTCAATATGAAAATAATGAACAAAGAATTTTCTCCTACTAGCTTTCAAGAGCAAGGGGTGTTGTGGGAAATGTCTTTGGCATTATGGCAAATAAAGTTTCGTATTCTCCTAAGTCTGATAAATATGAGCCCTCAGAAGGTCGAGAAAATTGTCCTTGCTTGCACAGTTCTGCACAATTTCTTGGGCTGGGAACATGAATCATTTTATATACCTGTTGGTAGTTTGGACAACAAGAATGTTGTGGATGATATGGTAATACCCCTGGGCATGGCGTGATGATAGGCAACTTCTGCGTTTGGAGAGAATACTGAGGTGTCCGACAAATGAGTCAGGAAAGGGCTCATGGAGTTTTTTAATGAGGAAGGAGCTATTCCATGGCAACAACGTATGTGTGGCAATATACGAGAGAGAGAGAGAGAGAGAGAGAGAGAGAGAGAGAGAGAGAGAGAGAGAGAGAGAGAGAGAGAGAGAGAGAGAGAGAGACTGTTCAATAAAATCAGAGGCAGAATAGTCTTATTTCTTTTGAGAGGGAGTAGCCTGTTAGGAGGGAGTATGCTATTTCTTTGGAGAGGGATTAGGCTATACAAGGGAGACTTGTTCATTTCTTTGTCATATATGTATAGTAATAAGTACGTAAATTATATTTATTCTTTAATACAAGTGCACACAATAAAATTATGAATTTATTTGAGTATTATTGGTAGTTTCTCCTTCATCTAAACTGGAAGTAGATGCACGAGATTCTAAGTTGTCAGCCAAGAAACGTAGCCCATCAAAACGCCATAAATTTGGAATTTTGACATATTCCGTGCTTGTCCGGACTTCTGGGATGCTTTGATTGCAGACATTTCCCTGTTGAATTTTGTTTTCAGTGTATGCAGCTTATTAGTTATATCTTCATTCCTCAATGTACAGTTTGCAAAAGTCGATGATTCTGATTTAATGGTTTCCAAGTTTACACTCGTGATGTTTCTCATCTTGTACTTTATATTCCAAAAAGCTGGATGTTCCTTGAGAAAATCATAAAATGGAGAGTGGCTGTCTTGGTCAACTCGAAAGGAGGCAATAAGTCCATTGTCACTGGTCGGTCGATAATACCAGGCAGCAAATCCTTTTGGCGCCGGAGCTGAGCGGCCGACCACTTCCACCTTTGAACACTGATGCAACACTGAGCCTCTGAGGCTTAGCAGCTGCAGCGCTGGCGCTGGCGGCTGCCATGAAATCGGGCCGGCCCATCAGCACGTTGGTGATGCAGTTTCGTATTAAAAAGCCGTTTTTCAACACATCCACTCACTACTGCGCGCATCATGAATCATAGTGTGTACTGACTGGCCTTATTAAGATCTGGTAATGGTCCGAGGTTAGTTTTTTGGATTAAAACAACTCAAATGCTGTATTTTGATATTTGTGTTCTGAAATATCATTTGCTTTTTGAAAAATGCATTGATATTCGATTAAAGTAATCAATAAATGTTATGGTTTTTATCTCTATCGTTTAGGCATGTCCAGAGATATACAAAAGGAAATCGACGATGATTGATTATAAAACTTACAAGCTCACAATTTCCTATTTATTAATCATAGTTAAGACCATTTCTACGTGTTAGTACACACATTGTTTACATTGCAAGCTTCACATCTCGTCTCGCCTCGGAATCATATTATGATTAACCCTTAACATTTTGTCCCGACTCATTGGGACTTTCTGGGAGATTAAACTCTAAATTCATTTTGATGTCGGATATTACACTTGCGAGATGATTTGTGCCAGATATTTAGTTGGGAAATTCGGGGACATCTGCGATGTTTGAAAAAGAGGGTTGGTTTGATTATCTGTTCTGGGATGAGAGAAAGGAGCAACGAATAAACAGATTGGGATGCTGGTCGAGAGAGAGAGAGAGAGAGAGAGAGAGAGAGAGAGAGAGAGAGAGAGAGAGAGAGAGAGAGAGAGAGAGAGAGAGAGAGAGATTTATAATCCGTATGGTACCATTCAAACTAGGAAATAGTTGAAGGAGGATAGACAGAAAGACTGGTATGTACAGAATCAGCTTACTCTTATTAAAACATAGTGAATAGATAAAAAAAAATCGAGTTTAACGATAAATTTAAAAAAAAAATATCTTAAGTAACAAGAGAGTTTTCTTCATAGAGAAAATTTATTCTTAAACTTATCTTCCCTATTATTTATCCTTTATTATTTTCTACCTGTTCTGAAAATATTGTAATGCCTTTACGAAAGTGGTTATGCTTTTGCAATTAATGACTTGAATGATTTCATCATCAGACTGACCTACGTCATCCTCATACTGATTGATATCATCCATAACATTAATTAGCGTTATTTTTAGACTGAATAGTTTCATTCATACAGATTAGTTGCTGCCTTCCACTGACCCTATTAGGGTCCTCTACAAATTTATTATTCCGACTTTAACTAGCTTAATCTACAGACTTTGATTGGCGACTTTAATCGTGCTCGATTGGCATCCTCTAAGTACATTAATTAGTGTCTTTCAAAAAATGCTGGATATCATCCACAGACTTCACTGGCGTCATCCACAAAGTTTGATTGGTGTCACCCACACACATTGTCAGTACGTAGAGTCAGTGAAATAGAGTCTTTTTATGGGTTTCGTTTATTGCAATCCTTAGTGAGATTGGCAGAGTATTTACTATGGTAGAGTCAGTGAAGTAGAGACTTTTTATGGGTTTCGTTTATTGCAATCCTTAGTGAGATTGGCAGAGTATTTACTATGATTTTATTGAGGGATCAAATCCTGTATTACTCATGAAAATACTTATCCAATAATAATATTATTAATCCTATTATTATAGACGATTTACTGTAATTATAAAGACAATGTGTAAGAAATAGATAAGCATTGATTTGATCTGCATTTCATCATATCTTTCATGAACACGTTTGTGATATGATTATAAGTAATATATATGCAACTCTCTTTATGTGAGTTCCCACTTACAATTAAATTAGCTACATTCTGAAGAATACAAACCCCAAGACAAACTATTTCTCTCAATTTTCCTTCCCGAAAGGTCACGCCGTAATTGCATCGTTCACAAACAGTTCATGGGCAGTTTGCGACCAAAGTTCTCTTGCTTAGACGCGGTGTAATTTCCCAACTGTTGTCGCAAGAAAGTTTATCAATTATAGAAGCAGATAATAAAGGTTCTTTACAGTATTGGGCTTTTTTTTTGTTCTTTTGCTACTAGAGTTGGTATATTATGTTCGTTACGTTTAATGTTTCCATATTATGGAAATTATAAAGTAAACATTCGACTATAGCAATGGTTTACAACTGTATTTTTTTTTTATTAGGAATGACATAATTTTCTATATTATTGATAACGGATTCAATGTAATTCGTCATAATATCTGGTGTTTCAGTTTAACCTTAACAATTGTTCCATCATTAATTCTGAGAAATAATTAAAATTCAACTAATGGTCCATAGCTCTATAACTTAAATTCACGAAGGCATTAAAATTCTTATGTGATAATCAACCTGGCGTTTCAGCATATTTAAAAAAAGAAACGATTCATAATTCAGGATAAAGTAGTTTTTGTTCTTAATATACGATTTCTACTTCTACTTACAACAATTTGATGTGTTTTCCTTTGCAAAGATTCTCATCAGATTTTTGCTATCTGAAATTGATAGTCAGCTTCTCCAAGTGAATTTTCCTATATAATCTATTTTCCATATAATGTGCTTTTTAGGAAAGTTGACGAATTGAACAATGTAACAAAATATTCACCTTCTCGGGAGGAGAGGAAGTATTTCATACTGGTTAAAAGGATTACGAGAAAATAAACTAAAAATGTTGCGACATATTTCTTGTGATGTTTCCTACCTCATTAACGGGAGAACAGACTCCCACGTCACCAACCACAACGATTCGTGACCACCAGGTATACTAGGGGCTAGACGCACCGTCCAAAAGCCCCTGTCCGGAGAGAAGCTCTGAGCAATCTAAAGAAAAGAAAAAGGTACACGACGTGTTTGGGGAATAGTGATTATGTTGTCTCATTGGCGTCGGAAAAGGCAAGGGCCTCATTACCACTGGAGTGGTTCAGTATAGAATGAAGAAACTATGCTGTCCTACATACGTTAATGTCTTGGGCGGTAGGGGTCATTAAGATTAACTTCTGGCGTCCATTAAGTTCAAAGAAACATTACATAAACAATATATAAGTAAGTAAGGAATTTGAATTCAGTTGGTATGTAAGCATAAGCAAACTACTATGAGATTCAGGGCCTCTGTAACACGGTTTTTTGGACTTTGCTCCTTATCAAAGCATCGGATGTAGCTGAAAGTTGACATATGTATATTTTACAACCACACACAAATTTTGTCAGCATTATCAATAACCTAAACACAATAGTTTTAATTTTTATAGAGTAAAAATGATCTAGCCGACGCCATGGCCAGTGATAACGAGCCAAGAGTCGAAAACATTCACTACGTAAGCAATGTAGACACCTTTTGACAAAATTTTGCCCCGCCCATCCACCAGACACCCATTCAACTTCTTACATCGGCTCTGAAACCCATAACAGTCAAGAATGGCTAACAGGATTTTGAATTGCCCCCGTGGTTGCAAAACTGCATTTGTCTTACGACTTGCAACTTTATACAGTCAAGAGAAAGCCCGTGGCCATATTTACTATAGCCTGAATAGGTAATTATTCAGTTTCTAGTTTAAATCCAATGTTTATAGTCTGATTTGTATTTAGCGTAACAGGATTATAATACTTGTAATGTCATTCAGGCTTTTGAACATTTCTATTAACTATTCACTATGCCACCAAAAGAGAGAGAAAGAGAGGGATTGTATGTAAACAGTCTTTATATAACTATTTTTGTTAAAATAAGATTTTTGTGCTAAAATCTCCATCAGACCAACCGTGTTAGCTATGTTTTGGGCATGACTGCATTTTATAAATAAATCCTGAATAGTTTTAGGAGTTTTATTTGTACATCTAATGGGAATTTATAGAAGTGAAGTGAACATAATTCATTTATCCTTTAAAATAATTACAACATGTAGCAAAACAAATAGTAGTAAAGATGATAATGCAATGAAGGAATGATACCATACTTTATCTTTAGCTTCAACATCGGCAATAACATACCCAGTTGCCATAATTTGTCAGCCTAATGAAATAACCTATCATCTAAAGTTAAACTTAATTTCTGAGGAGGCCATGGTTTATTGCACAGTGAAAGAATATGACAAAGACTTTATGAATGGCGAAACGATACATAAATGTGGGTGGGGTATTTGTGCTAGCGTAGTAATACTACTGTACTGTAGCAGTAGTGCCGTAACAGTACTATACATGAATTAAACGTTTAGGCCAACTGCTGGGATCTTTGAGGATCATTTACCACTTCTTACAACTACTCGAAAAATTATTTTTTTAGCCAGAATTTAAATTTTCTGATCCAACAATGCCCATGATAGCCTTCAGTGTTATCCTGAATTACAAC
>NC_090743.1:103475933-103480933 GCF_036898095.1 Palaemon carinicauda | reverse complement strand
TGCAAGTACACCAACTTCGCGGGGCTTCCCATATTCCTCAGCATGCTGCATAAGATTAGGTCAGCTCCAGGGGCAGTGTCCTTTCTGCCGTTTGCAAGAGCCGTGTTGAGTTCTTCCATATTGTAGGGGTTGTCAGTGTCTTCTCTCATGGTGCAGGCGACTTCAATAATTTTGTTCCTGGTTTGGAGCAGTGTTCTCTGCTTATTTATGGTTTGCAGAGGAAGATTTGCGCTTTTGGCTTGGTTAGCAAAGCTATTTGCAATTCTATTTGCTTCTGTTAATGGGTCTGGGTGGGTGACTCTGGATAAGCTGTATTTCCCAGAGATCTTGTTGAACTAGCCCCATATCTTTGCTTGAGATGTGTTGAAGTTGATTTCGTGGCACCATGAGTACCATTGTCTATTTTTCTTCTAGTGTTACCTGTAAGGAGTGTTTGGTGATTACAACAAGTAGGTCATGAAGTTTATTGGTTCTGTGTCTTCGGAGGAGTTTTCTGGTTCGGTTGAGTCTTACATTCATTTCCTTGATGCGGCTGTTGTAGTACCAGTCATCCACATGCTTTGTTCCTGAATACTTTTTCTGAGGCATTGATATACTGGTGGTGGCATCTAGCTTTTGTTACGGTCCAGTGACATAATGGAGATCTCATTGTGAGGGTTCTTGATATATTCACAAGCCCTTTCTGTCATAGATTGCCCAGTTTGCAAGGTCTGGGTTCCACCTTTTCGGGGGTGGAGGAGAAGGGTATTTCTCTAATTTGAGGTCAATTTCTATGGCAAAGTGATCACTTGTTGGCACAGGATGCAGTCGCCATTTAGCAACTGTTTGGATAATGTTTGGCAGGAAGGTGAGGTCTAAACGACCGCCCCTTAGATGGGTTGCTTCAGACATATTGTTAAGCAACGTTAAGTCCGGATATTCTTGCTGTAGGGCGTGCAAGTGTCTGCCTGTCTGGTTTGTTGGAGATGTTGAGTCCAGAAATGGGTGGTGGGCATTGAAATCGCCTATAATGATTGTGTCATCCTCAGAGGCTTCAGCAAAGAGCCTTTCTGCATTGATGCTTTTGGTTGGAGATTTGTAGACATTGTGGACTGTGAGGGTTGTGGCTAGCAGAGACACCTGAATACTGAGTATCTCTACCTCAGTCCCACAGTCGATGCTTTGTACTCTCTTTGAGGGGATGCTATTTTTAATGAGAGTAGTTAATCCTCTCGTTATTGGTGTTAGATACGTGGTATACACTTTGTATCCTGAGAATAAGAATGGTGTATTCTCATTAAACATGGTTTCCTGCAGCACAATAATGTCTGGATTTTGCACTGAGGTTTTGGATTATAGGAAGGCGAACTTATGTCTGAGTCTGCAGGCGTTACATTGGAGCATTTTCACTTTGGTGTTGTTGAAAATTTCTTCGTTGTTCGGTGTGTTTGTGTTTGGATTGTTTACTGGAGGGACTATGAAAGGAATAAAATTTGGAGTTCTTGGGCGGCGCTGTTAAATATAAAATCATCAAGGGATTGCTGCGAGTACTTAATTTTTTGTGACTTTAAAAAGTTACAAAGGATGTTTGAAATGGCGGCTTTGAAGGCCGCCATGGGGTAAGTGATGTGGTCATAATCGTTCCAATCTTTGGAGGTAGGTACTAAGGGAGTGGAGGAGCGGGAGGAGGTCGGACGGCTTCTGAAAGCAGGACTATGGAGGCTGGAGAAGTCACTCAAGGAATTAGTGGTGATGGGTGTGTAGGTTTCTGGTATGGAGAAGGATGAGAATGGTTGTGGTCGGGTTTGCGGGGAGGAAGTGGAAGGGATGGAAGGAGAGGTGAATCTTAGTGGTGAAGGTGTGGAAAGAGTGTGGGTGGGGGATCGTTGTGACTTTGGAGGATGTCTTGGAGGGCGTTGAAGTTTGAGTTCTGGGAAAGGACGTGGAGGAAAGGAAAGTTCAGGAATGTCATGTTTGGAAGGATTAGGATTAGGTCAGGAGGTACGGTTAGTTTGAGGTGAGGTGTGGTTGGTTGGAGACTGGTTTGTTCCACGTGGCTGCAGGTTGCAATGGCGATCTGCTCCCCGGGGATCGGTAATGGACTGAAGTCTTGCAGGGCATCTCTTCTATTAAGCATTGTGAGGTCCTCGGCAGTTGGGGCTCTTAGCAACGGTGTGCTGTCCAGCCTTGAACCTGGTGCTGCAGTGGGCTGTAGGGTGCTGTCTGCTGCTGCTGCAAACTGCACAGAACTCCGGGCCTGTGCAGCGGTTCCTATGGTGACCAAATTTCTGACACCTGGAGATGTGAGGGGATCTGGGAAGTACTCTTCCGTGTAGAAGGTCCCCCAGTAGCCGAAGGAGAACTGAGGAGGTTGTTTTCCCTTGATGACTGTCTCCAACTTGTAGGATCTCATTTCATATTTCCATTCACATCTCCTGGCTGAGAGAAGGGAAAGGAGATTGAGCACAGGTTAAAGTGGGAGGTCGAGGTCGTAGATAATGATAATTGTTGTCGGCTTGTCTGCATGGTTAAGGTGTAGGATGTTCTTTTGCTGCTCCAGGAAGTCCTTGGCGGAGATGACAAATTATCCTCTGCGATTTAACCTAATTGTCATGTTCAGGTGTGGATTCCTGGCCTCCATGGCGGCTATGGCAGAATAGGAGGTCGTGTTGGGGCCAGGAGGAAACCTGAACCTTGTTGGCTGGTTTGACGTGATGGTGGTGGTTTGCTGTGGAGGTGGTTGCTGGGCAGGCTGAGTGGCGGTGTCCTGGTCGTCGTCGTCTTCTGCTGCTGCTTCTTCTTGGTTGATGGGGTTCTGCTCCGTCTCTTCTATGTGGTCTTTTAGTGCTTTCTGGATTGGTTCCATGGCTGGTTGGGAGGACAAGGTAGGTTTCTTCTTGTGACTCCTCAAGGTGAGACTTCTAGGCTTCATAAACCTTTCCTTCTCCACTTTGGCACGAGGGGAGTCGGAAAGGATGGAGTGGGACAAGCCCCTGGCTGCCATCGCAAACCCACAATGGTAGCCTACAGCTTTGTCGAACTTCTGTTAGGTGTGGTTTATTTTTCTGTATCAATAACACAAAATAGAGTGCTAAATGCCCAGTTCAAATTCGATAACTCGAACTCGCTAAAACTTAGTAGGAAAGTTCACGGTGAGAGCACTGGAAATTTCAGTAATGTGATAAATTCTTTAGTTGGTTATTTTGTTAAAATAAAATTTAATTCTTCTATACATAGCAGACTTTTTTTTTTACGTGATTTTCTAGTTTAACACATATAATCTAAAGAGGTAATTTATTCCATCTGATTATTCGGGACTGCTTTATATCAGTAGCATAAATTCTTTTTACAGTTTCAATAACCTGATTATATTTTTGGTCCAACCTTTCCTTGAATGGAGTAACGCTTTGATATTCTTGGTGATTTATCATATGTTTTTATTCCAGATAAGCTTTAGTTATTCTATTTGTCAGGTGTTGACTCGGTTTTCACTAAAAGTAAATATTTATATATGGTGATATCGTCATATATCCTTTTTCAATATAGTTTCAGCCGTTCGCTCGCTCCTGGTTAAAAACAGGCCCATGAAACACCCGGCAGGCCAATCTCTATCACTTCTTTTTCGATATTTTAGTCCTATAGCTTTTGATTGATCTGTGTACATTGTATGTACATTCCTGTTTCAAATTCCATAGATTCCCTTAAAAGAGAAACTTTGTAGCTTCTTTTTATCTCTCCTTACCTAGATGAGCATATTGAATTTCCTGCTACCTAAATGCTCGTGTAATGTCTAAACAGTGATGCGGAGCATTGATGAAACCTTCGGAGGAAATAAAAAGTATAATAAGGAATGCTTCTTCTGTTGCGAAAGAGAGAAGAAGAACAGAAAACAAAATCAAAAGCCATCAATCGACTTGGTCTTAACACGGAAATTCAGGTCAAAGTTTCTGAAGGGTCGAAAAAGGAGTGACATGAAATGCATCAACTTTGAAGGTTAGATTTATGACATAAAATCTTTGCATCAATAAGGTCTTTTGTTTATGTTTTCACAGACATATTCATAACAATAGTATCACAATTATTCTCAGTCGCAGTAATGGTGGTTGGAACTGTAGTGCATATAGTATATTACTCTTGTTATAATGGTTTTATTAGCAGCAAATGGTCATTTTCATAATCTTTTTTTTTTTAAATGTTTCTATATTAATGTTATTTAATTTATTTAAAAATTCTTTTTTGTTGCAAGATGTAGGAACAAATTTACTCCACTTATGAATCATCAACTTTTTCCTGGCGTTTCAAGTATATTATTATTATTATTATTATTAAATGCTAAGCTACAACCCTAGTTGGAAAAGCAGGATGCTATAAGCCCAGGGGCCCCAACAGGGAAAATAGCCCAGTGAGGAAAGGAAATAAGGAAAAAGGAAAATAGAACATTTTAGGAATAGTAACAATATTAAAATAAATATTTCCTATTTAAACTATAAAAACTTTAACAGAACAAGAGGAAGAGAAACTAGATAGAAAAGTGTGCCCAAGTGTACCCTCAAGCAAGAGAACTCTAACCCAAGGCAGTGTAAGACCATGGTACAGAGGCTGTGGCACTACCCAAGAATAGAGAACAATGGTTTGATTTTGGAGTGTCCTTCTCCTAGAAGAGCTGCTTACCATAGCTAAAGAGTCTCTTCTACCCTTACCAAGAGGAAAGTAGCCACTGAACAATTACAGTGCAGTAGTTAACCCCTTGGGTGAAGAAGAATTGTCTAGTAATCGCAGTGTTGTCAGGTGTATGAGGACAGAGGAGAATCTGTAAAGGATAGGCCAGACTATTCGGTGTCTGTGTAGGCAAAGGGAAAGAACCGTAACCAGAGAGAAGGGTCCTATGTAGTACTGTCTGGCCAGTCAAAGGACCCCATAACTCTCTAGTGGTAGTATCTCAACGGGCGGGGGGGGGGGGGGTGATCCCTTTTGGTTCCCTAGTTTCAGCAGAAATATCCTTTGTTTAACACTGTAGATAT
>NC_090743.1:103455933-103468433 GCF_036898095.1 Palaemon carinicauda | reverse complement strand
GGAATTATTTCTACGAAACTGTAGGTTATTCATCTTGAATCAAATTGTAGAAACTTTTGCATTTAGTTGAACAGGTTATGTTACTTATGTTACTCCATTCCTTAAAGTAGTTCTAAGCTGGAAGCTGACGAAACTTGGTTCGCTTTTCTGAGAGATTCTCTCTTCCATGAAATAGCTAAGTGATTCTACTGTAGAGTTTGTATAGTCAGGACTTTTGTTCAAGCTGCTCTTTGGCAATCATGTAGGTGGGAGTGTTTTTGAGATAGGTACGAGTAACAATCCGCTCCCCCCCACCCCCACTACCTTATAAGGTTACGTTAAGTGTGTGTGGGATTTTTCAAGGTAAATGGGACTTTAGAAAGAAAATAATATTCAGAAAACGCATTCCTTTTAGAAGGCCAACTCTTATATAAAAAAAAAAATGTATTCAACAGAACCATGTTGAGCCTCTCGAAAATATCTTTTTATTTTTTCCTTAAATCTACGGCCCGGCCGCATGTGCTTTCAAAATACGCATTAGGGTCCAGATTCATTTTGGCTCAAATTTGTTTCGAGTATCACTTTTTTTTCCTCTAGTTTCTTACTTTTGGACGTCATTTGAAAGTCTCTCTGTCTCTCTCTCTCTCTCTCTCTCTCTCTCTCTCTCTCTCTCTCTCTAGCGTGGATGTTTTGGGTTATATACAAGTATGATACGATAGAAGTTGTTCTTTGGCAATGGAACTTTTATCCATAAGTTTTATTTTCGTTCAACATTAATTTGTATGTCATTTTACGACTGATGTTCTGCCCTACCAAAGACTGAACATTTACTGGCAAATGATCTTTGTTTGTAACACGCAAAATGACATTATGAGCAAAGGCGATTGCATAAAATGCTTGCCAAAGAATTAGCAAAGCCATAAGGTTGCAGTTATTCGTGATACTATCACGTGACAAGCTTGAAATACTTGAGTCACCATTGTTAGTCTTTAACAGTGAATCATTAAAGAGGTGATATCGCTTGTTTTGGTGGATTTCCATAAAATCGTCTTCATCGTCTTACTTATGTTACTTAAATTTAAGATATGTGAGAGTCCGTGTTGGGGGTTTCATTTAGGTATAGTCAGTCAGGGATGACACTGATATAAGATATTATACCTTTTTAATGCGTTCTAAAATAAGGTTGAAATGTGCCATTCGCTGAACATTACAGAATTCAAAGTGTATAAATTATATGTGATAATCTAATGCTCTGACATGTAACATTTTAAGATATGCTGTCTTCATGAAACCTATTAGCTTCTGACTCCACATATAAAGAAACTATAATCATTTGGTTCTAATCCTAGCACAATAAAGTGGAAGACCATAGTACAAAGGCTATGGCACTAGCAAAGACTAGAGATCAATGGTTTGATTATGGAGTGTTCATCTCCTAGAAGAGCTGCTTACCATACATAGTGTCATCTACCCTTGCCGAGAGGAAAGCAGCCAGTGTACAGTTACAGTGCAGTAATTAACCCCTTGAACGAAGGAAAATTGTTTGTAAATCTCGGTTTTGTCAGTTGTGTTAGGACAGAGAAGAATATGGAATGAATGAATAGGACAGACTATTGGGTGTATGTGTAGGCAAAAGAAAAATGAACCGTAACCAGTAAAGGTATAGTGTGATGATGTGTAAAATAGGTAAATAAGTCAAAATACAAGAATTCCCCAAAATGCATCCCACTCTAAAAGTGTTCCCTGAAAGGAGCGCGTCGATGTAAGCCATGAACATTAAATTTCTCTTGATAAATGGGAGCTTCAGAATCTCACTTGTCCTCGCAATTTCTCACCATTTCCCGCCATCTTACTTAACATCTGGAACCCACAGAATCTGGTCTTCACAAAAATCCTCTGGAGGCTGGAATATCCCATCCCACATTTCCTTTCCTGGCTTATCTGAGAGAGAGAGAGAGAGAGAGAGAGAGAGAGAGAGAGAGAGAGAGAGAGAGAGAGAGAGAGAGAGAGAGAGAGAGAGTAGCTCCATGAAGGAGGACGGTGAATAGAACCGAAATTTCCTTTTCAGGGATAATTTCATTTTAGAGAATCTTCAAAAGAATTTTATGGTGGCCATCGATCATTAACCGAATGCCAAGTACAAACATACCAATTAGCTATGATGGTAGAGAATGGTTGATTTCAATTACAAAAGTACAAGTACAAAAAACCGGAATTCGACTGGTATATATACAGAAGAATTGTCATTGACTTTTATCTTTTTTCGTGGCTAAATGGCATGGTCACTGTCATAAATATCCTGGACCAGGGTTCGATTCCCGGCCGGTCAGATGCTATTGTCTTTGTTTCGCCTTGGGACTCTGATCCCGAGGTTGGTAAATTAATCCAGACATTAATGTATTAGAATATATGGCTTATTTGAATATGGAAAAACACGCCTAAATGTGTAAAATTCATCATATATATATATATATATATATATTATATATATATATATATATATATATATATACATATACATATACATATATATGATATATATATATATATATATACATATATATGTATATATATATATATATATACATATATATGTATATATATATATATATATATACATATATATGTATATATATATGTATATATATATATATATATATATACATATATATGTATATATATATGTATATATATATATACATATATATGTATATATATATATATATATATATATGTGTGTGTGTGTGTGTGTTTGCCAATGGATATACAAGCAGATGAGCAACTTAGATTAACGTCAACATTGGGTGTGGAGGAAATGTCCCCCTAAATCTCGATGAAGTCACTGGCAGCAGGGAGACAGATTTGGGTTTAAGGCGATAGACAAGATACTTTTTCGGCTTTTACTCTTGATGCCTGGCGGATGGTCTTACTGGAATTAGTATGAGCCGGCAGGGGTCACATAACTTAGTTAGATAGGCACTGCTCATCACAAAAAACTGGTTATCCTTGGATGAATTTAGCCAATGAATCCTTTATTTATTTAGTCAGTCTATAGAAAGCGAAAATGACATAATGGCCACCAGTCATGGCGAAGCGGGGTGCTAAGAATTTCCTAGTTTATAAATACTAATGAAAAATTAAAAATTGGTTATTGGAATGTTAGAATCATGAATCAGATTGGGAAGTTACAGCAAGTAGTAGATGAATTTATGAAATATAGTTTAGATATCTTTGCCCCAACTGAAACACATTGTAAGGGGATTGGTAAAGAAATCTTAGACAAAGGCAAAATATCGGTCTACTCAGGAAGTTGGAAGAGAAGAGGTGGGAACGATGATGACACCAAGAGCAAAAATGACTGACGGAATGGAGAGCTGTAAATAGTAGATTGTTACTAGCAAAGTTTAAATGAAAGCAGTGCAAGATGAGCATTATAGTTTGCTATGCACCAACAAATGATTCCTCCTGAAGAAAGGAAAGATTAATACTATATAGAACTGCTGTGTAATAGATGAGATCCCCGAGAGATATATGAAAACTTTAATCGGTGACTTCAATGCTAAATTTAGAAGGAATAATCAAGGGATCGAGAATGTGATGAGTGTTGAGGGTCATTTCATGAGTTTCTGTTCAACAAACAATTTTGTCATTGAGGTAGGTTTTTTTCAGCACAAGCGCATCCACAGATATACATGGACTTCATGTGGCAATTAAACAATCAAATAGCCATTAATAAAGAGAAAAGTAGGGCTCTGAGAAATGTAAGAAGCTATAAAGGTGGAGATATAGGCAGTGATCACATGCTCCTCATTGCCACACTGAAATTAAAACTGAAAGCACCCAACAGAAATGAAGATTGAATACCTAGGTTTAATACAACTAAGTTTCCAGAAGATGAGAACAGAGAAACCTTTGCAATTGAATGCAGGAATCGATTTGCATTCTTAGAGACTTTAAGAAACAAAGAGTTGTCAATTAATGAAGAATGATGTGAAATTAAGAACATATATCAGTCAGGTGGTAGTGAAGGTTTGGGACATGCAGTTGCAAGGAGAAAACCAGGGATACCAAATGATACTTGGGATACTATAAATAGGAGACTAAGACGAAGGCAGGAATTGGGTGGTGAAACTTTGCGAGGAAGTAATGAGAATTACAAGGTAGAGCATGTTAAGTATTCCAGTATTGATAGTGAAGTAAAAAAAAAAGAAAAAAAAAAAAACAGGAATGACCGGAGACCATATTTATACAGGAAAGCAGATGAGGCTGACCAAGCTATGAATTCAGGGAGCGGTTATGGTATAAAAATTGCTCACAGAGTTATTAATGAAAGCTGTACTGAGGCAAAGAAGAAGCATGCACCCAGTAAAAAGAGAGGTGGATCTGTTATAATGGCTAGGTTAAGTAAAATTTGGAAACCAGTTGTCTGAAATTACATATAAAAATCAGGCTATATATATCAGTTTAGTGAGGTTGATGTTACTCTATAGACATGAGTCGTGGTATGACATTAAAACAATATCCAACATAGTTTTTAGTGTCAAGAAGAGAACCCTCAGTAGAATATTGGGAGTTAAATGGCAGGACATGATTAGAAATGAAACTATGAGAGAGATTACTCGGGTGCCATATGTGGCTGATATCATGGTGGTGGGTAGATGGAGACGGTTTGGGCATGCCTCTTCGCACTCCCTTAGAGAGATTAGTTCACGAAACTTTCAACTTGGCTCCACAAGGCACTAGAAGAGTTTGAATACTCAGGTCTACATGGCTGAGGACTATGAAGAGTGAAGTAGGAAATGATGAATGGAGCAGTATTGATTTAGAAGCTCAAGATAGAGATGACTGGCGAGATGTAATCGAGGTCCCTTGCGTCAATAGGTGTTGGAAGAGATGATGATGATGATGATATGTGTGTTAGTGTTTGCACGTAAATATGTATTGTTTGAGTGTATGATAAGTTACAAAAAACAATCTTGCTGAATATGCAAGGTCAAATGTTTTAACGTTTGCATGGAAATAAAATTTAGGTGTCGAGTTCATTTTCTCCCATAATTATGGAACAGGATTAATTAACTCAAGGAACGAACAAAACTATAGAACGGAATATAATCTTAATCAGAACATAAAGAATAGTGTTATAATTTTTCCCCAATAAAGGATTAATTTAGTTTATTTGTCTATTAAAAACTATAACAAAATATTTCCATAGCTTATATAAATGGATATGATATAATCAAATTCTCATCTTTTTTTATGTCTCTACTTTGCCAGAGCGTTGTTCGCGTCTTAATTTTCTTCTTTGAAACCATTAGGGTCATATTAGATAGGGAAAGGGGAGAAGGGGCATGAATGGGGTGGAGGTGTGGTGTGGGGGTTAGTTTAGTGTATGATGGTCCCATGATTTTCTCATCTCAGCAACCATTATCTCAAATTATCCTCTTTCGGGAGGTGCTTAAGATACAATCTCCACACCTCTTACGAGATCTTGCAATCTTCCGTGAGAAGAAGAAAAAACATTCGAAGATTATGAAAGAAGAGAACTGTTTAGATATAATAAGAAAATGATATCCTTATAAACCTTGTTTTTTCTACATTGAAAGCAATGCATCTAATAGGACTTTTATGTTAGTAGGAGATAGCATCGGGTGATCTTTCAGTTAATCGGTTGTTTTATTGATTTTTTTCCTTTGCTCTTTGCTTTGATTTTGAGTATTTTATTATAAGAAGATGACCTATAATTTCGTTTCTTTTATTCAATTTGTTTGAGGTTACTGATTTGTTAAATGTTATATTCTATAATATTTTTCTCTTAATGGTGTTTAAATTTTTTTTTTCTAATTCCAGCATATTGCAAAATGTATATATTTTATTTGCAAATTAAGAAATATATATATATATATATATATATATATATATATTATATATATATATATATATATATATATATATATATGCATATATATTTATATATATATGCATATATATATGCATATATATATATATATATATATATATATATATATATATATATATATATATATGTATATATATATATATATATATATATATATATATTATAAAATCATCTCTTCCTATGCCTATTGACGCAAAGGTCCTCGGTTAGATTTCGGCACCACTCCCTTGAGGACTGGCACTGAGGGCCTTTAGAAAGGGGTCACTTTCTGACCCCACCATTGAAAGGGAGACTAATGCAACGTCCCGTTTATTGCCCTGTACTTTCTAACTTGTACACTTTGGTCCTCTAATGTATGTATATATATGTATATGTATATATATTCTTACGAAGCTGGTCTAGTGTAGAGTAAATAAGTTAATCAGGTAATTTATTTATGTTTTTATATGTGCATTGGAAAGGGTGAATAGCCAGCTCTTAAGATGAATTCCTCTCATGTAGATATAAGATTTGAATGTAAATTATGTAAGGACTGACAGTATATGTAAATTTACGTTATTTTTTAAGAATTACCTTTTTATTTTGCATATTTTGTTACGAAGTCTTACTTAATCTGTTTATGAGTGTTATATGGTCCCTACGAGATATGAGCAAGGGCTTATGTAAACTCTTTCTTATATTTTTATGAGGTATTGTGTCATGTTTGTGAGAAAATAGGGCAATTCTTATATTTGCCACATGTTTTGGAAGTTTATCGAAAACCCACCGTTTGATTTTATCTGTTTCTTTATTTCTGAGGACAAAGGTGGGCGGAGCTAGCGAAGAGAGAGTCGTCTCCCTGTTGCGTTGGTATGCGTCTGAGAGTTGCCTGAAAGCAAGGTTCGTCAATCTGAATTTTTATCTAGTTGGTAACTCTGGCGTCGTTGTTAGGCCAACCCCCCAAGCTTCCAGACCTCGGACCTAGAATATTCTGGAAATAGCTAAGATCAATCATACATAAGCGCCCCCAGGGATGCGGGCCAGAAGAGAAACAGTCTTCCTGTGAAAGAGCCAAAATTCCCTCTCTCTCTCTCTCTCTAGTACCTATAGTGTGTCCTCTCCAAAGTGATATTGTGCCCCTGCCCATATTGTGTATAATTGATTTTAAATTGTGTTGTGGTGAGTTTTGGCATTGTGTAAATCTTTGTAACTGGGCCATTGAGATTCATGAAAATACGTGAAGTTAGTAAGTTTATCAG
The DNA here is from genome assembly GCF_036898095.1 of Palaemon carinicauda. NCBI lineage: Eukaryota > Metazoa > Arthropoda > Malacostraca > Decapoda > Palaemonidae > Palaemon > Palaemon carinicauda. Next base: position 103,461,299 of record NC_090743.1, on the reverse strand, counting down.
TTACTTTATTTAAGTTCTTCAAGAGTTTAAGCAATAGAGTGTAATTATTTCTTTTGTCTTAGTCTAAGGTTTTATTCAGATTTAATTTCAAGTCAACTGATTATATAATTTTCACAGTGTAACACTTCTTTTGTCTTAATCTAAGTTTTACTCAGAGTTAATATTTCTAGTGATTTTTTTTATGTAAATTCTTTCAAAGTGTTGTAATTTATATAGAATATATCTATTTTTTTTAGAAAATTGTATTATTTCAATCATCAGGGTTTATTTCATACTCTCTCGTATCCTGTTAATGAATCGAAGTGAGAAGTTGTGTACTTGAGAGACCTTTGGATATTCAGTGTTTTTGTATATTGTTGTCTTGGAATTATATAACTGTCTCAGAGCTCGGGTAGTAATATTTTCAAGTGTAACAGATTTAATGTGAAAACGATCAGGTGAGTTTGGATCTCGAGATGGTTGTGTAGTTTGCCAGCCTTAATATATATAATATTATACTTTTGGTTCCCAGATACGAGACTATATATATATATATATATATATATATATATATATTGGTATATATATTTTTAACGTATTCATTTCTGTTCGTTCTCCTCGTACTTTTTTGCTCGTAATCCTGAAACATAAACACCACGCTATCTAGTCTTTATTTGGCTTAAAATAAGAAAGTTGAACTTAGTTGTTTTCCTCTTTCTTTTTATTGAAAGTTTCCTCAAAGTTCTGCACAAGAATTTCCAGGCCATTGCTTCATTTTCTTTTCACTTGAAGACTTCACTTGAGGGGAAAGTGAAGCGGCATCTTTATGCAATCCTGCAGCAACGAGATGCAACATGAGTGAAATTTCACCCTGAATAAAGCATCAAAGATCTTGTCGGGAAAAGACGGAATAAAAGTTACCGAGAAGAAGAAGAAGAGGAAGAAGAAAAAAAAAGTGGGTTTTATACTTGTACATACATAATTATGTCAAATTGAGAGAGAGAGAGAGAGAGAGAGAGAGAGAGAGAGAGAGAGAGAGAGAGAGGTTCATTTACATTTTAGAGTGGGTAAACTTTATCCTCGGAAATTCGGGATACCCAGACTCCTTCGGAGGAGTCCCCAGGAATTCTCAAGAGCCGTGAGGGAGATTCTGGGGGATTACAGGACAGTTCTAGGGGTTTTTAAAGGAGATGCAGGGAATTTTATACCATTTTTAACAATTGTGAAGGAGATCTAATGATAATTCAAAATCTCTCTTGTCAATAGATTACCTAAGACTTTCGTAGAGCTTATTAAAAGTTCTTGTACAATCTTTTCAGGTAAAATTATAATACAATGATATTGTTGATTATTAAAACGAAATTATCTTGAATTATTATGAGTTTTTTTATAATCAATAGTTTTAGCAGGAGTTGATAGTACAAGGAGCAGTAATTGAGGGATTCATTAAGGGATTTTAGAAAATGAAAAAGGATTAACTGTTAAATATATTTCTTAATCAGGTTAAGGATGATAATATTTGACATCTCGTCTTGCAATAATTTAAAGGGCTTAAAAATATGGTAAGAATATATTCTATATTCTTTATTTTTTCTTTCTATGGCATCTTATTATTTCTCATTATTATAAAGTCTTTATTTACTCGATTTTTAAAGGTCATAGAATGTTTTTCCTGATGAATTTCACTTAAGATCTAATTTATGAATATATCCAAAGACAACTGAAGCGTCCTATAGACGATCAAAGTTCTTGCTCAGTATGTTTGATGTCGATATTACTTTGCGTCAATGATTTTGTGAAAGGATACCTTTAAAGTTTTGGTCCAATCTCTAATATTTCGCAAACATTTTGATCGCCTATAAATGGGTAAACCTTTTTACATTTATTTCCAAATCAAACCAAACAATCGGTGTTTATCCAAAGGTTTGTGAAAGAAAGCTTTAAAATCTCCGTAAAAGCAAGGATGGTTGGTTGATGGGGGTGGGGGGGGGTGCTTTATCGCCCTCAAGAGAATCTTTGGTACTTTGACCAAAGTAAGTCACTCAAGGTTGTAATCGGTACCCAGCCCAAGAGAACGATGTTAGTATGTTAGTCAGTAATTAGCCCAAAAGTACGTCTGTTTGGGGGTCTTTTTGGTACTAGCCAAAAGGACTGCCGTATACAACTTACCCCAAAGTACATTCTTTTCTTATACGAGCCTGTTTATACATTCCAGGCTCATGAGAAGGGTCCGGTATAGTATTTGGTCAAGTTGGGTCACTCCAACAAAATCATCTGAAGTATGCTACTGAACCCTGTCCACATCCCCCCCCCCCCCCCCCGTCTTAACTCTGTTTTACCACTGACCCTTCTTTCGAGACGACCTTGGTTTTACGGTCTCTCATCTTCCTTCTTGTCTTCTTTCTCCACCATCCACCTCCAGCCCCTCCCACCATATTCCCTCCCACTAGCATCTGGCAGTATGGTGAAGTGTCACTGTCTCGTTTATGATTGTTCATTACTTTCAAAGTGTTTCATTGAACACTGTCTAATCCCTCTCCCCGATGCCAAAATACCTAAAATATATTAATCATTCTCTCTCTTTCCCATCCTTTCCCCCCTCTCCAGTATCTCTCTCCCCTATCCCTCTCTCCCTTCCTCTCCCCTATCCCTCTCTCCCTTCCCCTCCCCTATCCTTCTCACCCTCCCTCTCCCCTATCCCTCTCACTCTCCCTCTCCCCCATCCCTCTCACTCTCCCTCTCCCCCATCCCTCTCACTCTCCCTCTCCCCCATCACTATCCCCATCCCATAGTCTTTTATTAACTTTCTATTCCGTGTCATCCTTTTCCATCTCTACACTTCATACCCTGTGTCCTTCAACTCCATCAAGGTTTTCTCTTTATCATTCGCCTTACTTTTTTGCAATTTGGAGAGAGAGAGAGAGAGAGAGAGAGAGAGAGAGAGAGAGAGGGGGGGGGGACTTTTGGTAGTCCGAAATAGCGGGTACTAAATATAATTATCTTGTTATTCCCGTAAATTTTAAGTAAATATGATGTCACTTACTTTATCACTGTATATTGGATTAAATGATTATAAGATAAATCTGATGATTTTGATAGTTTAATTTGAAAGTTTGTCATTCACGTCTCAAAGGTCACTTATTTAATAGTAGGTTTCAGGACAAGTAGACCATAAGGTATACTTTACAAAGTATATCAATCTTCAATGCTTTAAAGCTTTCTCAGTTAATTTATATCTTTAATTCTAAGCGCAACAAATCCTCTCCATTAAATAAGGAAGTATAATTGGTTATATACGTTTCTTTATGTGTTCAGATATAAGAAGTGTATCGCAAATCATTTCTTTTGTCAACTATTTTGTAAATAAAGGTACTTTTTGAAATATCCGGAACAATGATGTAATTGTTAAAACATATCATTATTACATTAAAATACAATTGTAATTACTATGTTATAATCCTTCACTATGACACCAACCATCAACTGCCAACAAGAACTTCTGTTGACAATTGTACTCGATATTTTTTTCGTGCCTTCTTTGGAAAAATTAAAAGAAAGTATTAATTCAAACAACGTTATAAAACAATTACATCTCCAAAGTTGGTTGCATCCCATCTCGAAAGAAAGTATGGTGACTTTCAAAAACTTTTACGAATTTCCGAAAGTCTTTGTGAATTCCCTGCACCTCCTTTAAATTCCACAGGACGATCACGCAATCCACAGAATTCCCCCAACAGCTCTACAGAACTCCCCAGAAGCTCTTAGAATTCCTTGGCCGAATTTCAGGCGATAATGTTCAAAGACATAGTTCCACAGATAAGAAACTGCCATTCTGGAATGTAAATGAGTCCCCCCCCCCCTCTCTCTCTCTCTCTCTCTCTCTCTCTCTCCTCTCTCTCTCTCTCTCTCGGTGACATCATTATAATTATTCCTTAAGCATAGAACCCCCTTTTATGCCATATATTCATGAACCAAACGTCCCTACTATGACGTCAGATTCATGGTCTGTTTGGTTGCATCTTCTTGGTCACTTTTGTTCTCTTCTTTTACCCACAAGATCTTTGATGATTTATTCAGAGCTCCATTCTGGTATCAGATTGTCCTTAGGAGCCTTTAGAACTTCGCCAATCCCAAGCCACCTTGTTGACATTGGAGAATTGCCTTTAGACCTTTGCCGGAAGTCTTCTATTGTTCGGTATTGGGTTAGGTTGTAAAGACTTCCTAATTCTTTAGCCTGTCACACTGCAAACCTTGTAGGGCATTCCAGATATTTTGAATTGCACCCCAAAATCTCCTCAACCTTATGGCTTCCGTGTAAAAACATTAGTGGACAGTTTAGATATAGGTAGAAATAAAGTGCTTCCATGTAGGATATCATCAACCCCTCCATGGAAATTACCAGATATATCTTTTTGTAAATATCTTATTGGTATAAAAAAGAACATGACTTACTACAAAGCCAGGTTGCTCTTTACGTAAAATGTTAAAGAACACAGGGAAAAAAACTTTTATATATACTGATGGCTCCAAATCTGATGCTGGCATTGGATTTGGATTATATAGCAGTGTTTTTTAATTGTAAGGGTGCACTTCCTCTAGCATCCTCTATATTTATTCCAAACTATATGGCATACTAACCACTATTGAGAAAATAGCGTTACAAGTCGAGGGCAATTTTACCATTTTTAGTGATGCCAAAAGTGTCCTACAAGCTTTAGAAGTTTTTAATTCCAATAATCATTTATTTTTAAAATTTTAGAGTGGCTTTTAATTATTAGTATGAAAGTTATAACAGTTAGATTTTGTTGGGTTCCGGTACATGTAGGTGTGTCCGGAAATGAGAAGGCAGATTCACTGGCAGAGTGATGCATCAGAGTTGCTACCAAGAAAGTATCTCATTCGCAGTAATGAAATTTTACCTACAATTAAGAATTCTATTTATAGTAATTGACAACAGCATTGGGATTGTTTACTTGAAAATAAGATGAGAGAAATAAGTAATGTTATATCCCCTTGGAGTTGTAAATTGGATACCAAGAAAGTGGGAGACTACTCTTTGTGTCGTCTCCGCATTGGTCACGCTCAGATGCCACATGAGTTTTTGCCGGCTGGCCAACATCAACCATATTGCGACGACTTTTTGGTACCATTGACAGTGAGGCATTTGTTAACCGAATGCCCAATATATAGTAAAGAGAGAAACTCGCCTTCATTGCCAGACATATCGCTACTCTGTCTCTCTCTCCGTCCCTCGGGGAGAGGGGCTAGTTATACAATGTTGAGAGATGGGTACCCCAATAAGTACACTCGGAAAACAATCTCTCACAAATTGTCAAAACTGCTGTGTAGTAGTTTGGAAAGGGGATGGGTTGAATGTGTGTGCATGT
>NC_090743.1:103400933-103448433 GCF_036898095.1 Palaemon carinicauda | reverse complement strand
CTCTATGGAAACAGGAAGCTTTTAGATCCTGGGACGAAAGAATCGTTTATATCTAGAATTAGAAAAGTGTTAACTGTTCTGGGTGATATGATTAGAAGTTTGAGTCAATCAAGAAGGATTTCTTGCAAATGATAAAAAAAAAACGTTGAGAATTTTACTTCTGAATGAAAAGAAACAACTTCAGTATTTTCAAATTATTAAAGATTTTTAGGTTACATGGCCAGAATTCTTTTTTATTTTTAGAAGCAGTTCAAGATGATAGTGTTTGAAAAGGTTAAATTCTTTTCCCTTGAAAGCTATTTGGGGCACAGCATAAGGATAGCTGTTTGAAGTTCTTTTTATTTTATATATTTTATATATTAAATAGAAAGACTTTTATCTTATATATATATATTATATAATATATTAATATATATATATATATATATATATATATATATATATATATATATATACACAGTATATGTGTTAGTGTATGTACGTAAATATATAATTAAATTATAAAAACACTCGCCAACTATGAAAGATCAAATGTTTAACGTTTGTATTGAAATAAAATTTGTTTTGAACTTTCCCTGTAGAGTTCATTTTCTCAGAGAAAAGTATTGATTAACCTAAGGATAATACAAAATTATAGAACTGAAATTAATCTTATTCATAACATAAAGAAATTATTATTATTTGACAAATTATTGAAGAATTGAAATCATTTGTTTATTAAAAAAACATGAAAAGTTCCTACAATACTTTATATAAAAGGTTAATAATTTAATCAAATTATCATATTATTTATGCCTCTACTTTGCTCAGAGCGTTGCTTGCGTCTTAATTTACTTCTTTAAGACCATCAGGGTCATATTGGGTAGGAAAAGGTGAGAGGGGCCATGAGGGAGAGGGGGGTGGTGGTTAGTTTGGTGGATGACGGTCCCATGATTTTCTCATGTCACAACCATTATCTCAAATTATCCTCTTGTGAGATCTTCCAATCTTTCGCGAGAAAAACATTCAAAGGTTATGATAGAAAAGAATTGATTAGAAATAAGATAATGATATCCTTATGACCTTGTTTTGTCTACTTTGAAAGAAATATGTCTAATATGACATTTATGTTTGTAGAAGATGGCTTTAGGTGTCTTTTTATTTAATCGGTTATTTTATGATTTTTTTCCTTTGCTCTTTGCTTCTAATTCGAGTCTTTTATTGTAAGAAAAACACCCTTGATTCGGTTTGTTAAGACACTTTTTATTTCCAGCTTATTACAAAACGTATATATTTTATGTGAAAATTAACTTTATATTAAATATATATATATATATATATATATATATATATATATATATATATATATATATATACATATATATATTATATTATATTATTAAATGCTAAGCTACAACCCTAAAGCAGGATGCTATAAGACCGGGCCCCAACAGAAAAAATAGCCCAGTGAAGAAAGGAAACAAGGAAAAAATAAAATATTTTAAGAATAGTAACAATATTGAAATAGATATTTCATATATAAACAATAAAACTTGAACAAAACAAGAGGAAGAGAAAAGAAATATAACACTGTGCCCGAGTTTACCCTCAAGCAAGAGAACTCAAACCCAAGACAGTGGAAGACCATGGTACAGAGGCTATAGCACTACCCAAGACTAGAGAACAATGGTTTGATTTTGGAGTGTCCTTCTCATAGAAGAGCTGCTTACCATAGCTAAAAAGTCTCGTCTACCCTAACCAAGAGTATAGTAACCACTGAACGATACATTAACATAGTTAACCCCTTAGGTGGAGAAGAATTGTTTGGTAATCTCAGTGTTGTCAGGTGTATGAGGACAGAGGAGAATCTGTAAAGAATAAGCCAGACTATTCGAAGTCTGTGTAGGCAAAGGGAAAGAACCGTAACCAGAGAGAAGGATCCAAAGTAGTATATATATATATATATATATATACTCTGTATATATATAAGTACATATATATAAATATATATGTATATATAGTTATATATATATATATATATATATATATATATATATATTAATAATTGAGGTGGAATTATTTCTTGAGGACTGGCACTTAGGACTTATAGAAAGGGGGTCACTTTCTTACCCCAGTGTTATATATATATATATATATATATATAAATATATATATATGTATAAATATATATATATATATATATATATATATTATATAAGTATACACACATATATATATATATTTATATTATATATATGTTATATATACACATATTTATATTTGTATATAATATATATATTTATTTATATATATCTATGTATATTTATATGATCTATCTATCTATTAATCTATCTATCTATCTTATATATATATATATATATATATATATAATTAACATTAGAATGAAATAAAGGTTGGCAGAAATATATGCATTATTTTCTGTGGTAAAACATTTCAAAATAACTTAAAACTACATAAAATTCCTTATTTGATTATTCTTATAGGCGTATCACAGCACACACACACACACACGCATATATATATATATATATATGTATATATATATATATAAATATATATATATATATATATATATATGGATATATATAGTAATACCTTGACATACGAGCATAATGTATTCCCGAACCAAGCTCGTGTGTGATATTGCTCGTATTACAAGTGAATTTTTGTCGTATAGAATAACTGAAAAAATTTATCCCATTACGGCCTTCTTAAAATTACCCAAATTGATTATTTAACAATGAAAAAACATGCGTTTAATTGCTATAATACTTTACATACACTCACAAAATGACATAAACGATTACTGGTCTGTGGTCTGCGATAAAAAAGTAGCTTTATTTGGGAGTTCTTACTTGCGAGACAGCCTTTAGCTGCTAACTGAGGTGTGTTCGTAGTAGGAGGTATGGATGAAGGGAAGGTGATAAATGACGATACACGTACTGTACTGTATTTACACTGTTCCTTACACTATGTAGCGTAAGACTTAAACGTAAAGAAATTAACTGAACTTATCGTACAAAAATTTCTAAAAAAAATGATTCATATCCACTTTTTAAAATAAGTTTATTTATTTATTATTTTTTTTTTTTTTTTTACTGTTCTTCACTTGCCTTAGCTCTTCTTTTCGTTTTCACTTTCACTCGCTGTAGTCCTTTAAAGGAACACCTCTCCAAGGAGCTTTGTTTCTGTCTCCCTTTCAAAATGTTGTTGAAATGAGTCGTGGAAGTGTCGTTAAAAAAAGATGAAACATGACCAGAAGACAATTTATCAGTGTGTCCCTGTTCAATGAAATCAGAAACATCCTGTCCCCTTAGCCAACACTTCCTTATTCTCCCTTGAACAAAGAAGTTTCTCTGGTTTCACCTCTTTGGTACTGAGGTCTTGCAACACCGAATGTTGCATTATCTGGAGGTAGATCAACTCCTCAGTCGTGAGCTTTTCTTGATGCTCCTCAACAAGGTTGTTCACATCTGCCTCATCTACCTTTAGGCCAATGGACTTTCTAAGAGACACAATTTCTTCCAACACAATGGGTTCAGGGTCAGGTTGCGTATCGAACCCTTTGAAATCCCTTTCACTACCAGAATATGGCCACAATTTCTTCCAAGCTGTATTTAAGGTCCTTTTCGTTACACCCAGCCATGTTTCATCAATAATTTTTAAACACTGCACAGTGTGAAAATGGTCCTTCCAAAATTCACAAAAGGTAAGGTTGGTGTTATCTGTGACATCAAAGCATTTTTTGAACAAATGTACAGCTTCTTGAAATTTTAAATGACCTGTTCGTCTATGTGCTGGAGGAGTGGAGTGGTGTTGGGCCGTAAATAGGGGACCTTAATAAATTTGAAATTATCCAGAATGTATTCTTTTAAGACCTGGAGGGTGGCCAGGGGCATTGTCTAAAATGAGAAGACATTTCAATAGCAGGTTTTTCTTCATTAAATACTTCTTGACAACTAGACCAAAGGCCAGATTTACCCATCTTATGACGCAATGCCTCGTAACCCATGCCTTTGAATTTGCTCGCTGCATCACTTGAAGCTTATCTAAGATCATGGGATTTTTTAAAACACGTGGTTTTTCTGAGTGATATACCAGCAGTGGCTTGATCTTGCAATCACCACTGGCATTAGCACACAAAACTAGAGTCAATCAATCTTTCATGGGTTTATGGTCTGGCAGTTTTTTCTCTGCTGTGATGATTGTCCTCCATGGCATCTTTTTCCAAAAATGGCCAGTTTCATTGCAGTTGAAGACTTGTTGGGGATATAACCTTCCTTAGCAACAAGTGAGGTCAAACGTTTTACATACCTCTCCACGACTTTCACTTCAGAACTCGCAGCTTCTCCATGCCTCATAACCGAGTGGATCCCAGTTCGCTTTTTAAAGATATCAAATCAGCCACGACTCGCTTTGAATGTCTCCACTGGCGTTGATATCTCACCACTCTCAGCTGCTTCCCTTTGTTTCAAATCCTGGAATATTGCTCTGGGCTTCTTACAGTCACGCTATCTCCCGCTGCTGCTTTTCTGTAATCTACAACAACAGAAGCCTCACCATCTCGTCATTTATATTAGTCTGTAACTTAGAGTGGATGGTTAGGACTTTGGAAGGTTTTGTGCTCTTAATAGCATCCTTCTGTTTGAGTATGGTACATATCGTCGATATACTCCTCTCGTAAATGCGGGCCAACTCACTCATGCTTCAACTTTTTTGTCATCATGCACTTTTTCTTCTCACTGCCAGTGTTTCCACTCACTTTCTTAAGACCCATCACTTATTAGGATAACTGTCTACAAATATACGTTAAAATCACGTAAATATCGCAAATAACATTGGAGATGTTCCAGGATGCGTACAGCAGTCGGAGATCACACGAAATGAACGGGTGATGCGGCCTTCGAAAGCTCCCAAATTTCGGCCACCTAGCATCTGTAAGCGTGCTCATATTTTAGGTTTGTGCTCATATCTCAATGCAGAAATTTGCTCATCGGCTCGCTTGTATCTGAATGCAAAAATTTTCTCCGTGGCTTCATTGTATTTCAATGAAAAAATTGGCTCGGCAGTTTGCTCGTATCTTAAAATGCCTTTTATATTGGGCGCTTGTATGTCAGGGTACTAATATATATATATATATATATATATATATATATATATATATATATATATATATATATGTGTGTGTGTGTGTGTGTGTGTGTGTGTGTGTGTGTGTGTGTGTATGCATATATATATGTATATATATATGTATATACATATGTGTATATGTATATGTATATATATGTATATGTATATGTATATATATATATATATATATATATATATATATATATATATATATATGTATGTATATTGGTGTATATATGTTAACGTATTCCTTCCTGTTCTTTCTCCTCGTACTTTCTTGCTCGTAATCCTGAAACATAAACACCATGCTATCAAGTCTTTATTTGTCTTAAAATGAGAGAGTTGAACTTTGTTGTTTCCCTCTTCCTTTTTATTGAAAAGTTTCCTCAAAGTTCTGCACAAGAATTTCCAGGCCTTTACTTCCGTTTCTCTTCCCATTGAAGACTTCACTTGAGGGGAAAGTAAAGCAACATCTTGGAATCCTGCAGCAACGAGATGCAACATGAGCAAAATTGCGCCCTGAATAAAACATCAAAGATCTTGTGGAGAAAAGACGGTATAAAAGCCACCGAGAAGAATAAGAAGAAGAATAAGAAAAGAGTATTTTACTTGTATATTTATAATTATGTCAAATTTACAGAGAGAGAGAGAGAGAGAGAGAGAGAGAGAGAGAGAGAGAGAGAGAGAGAGAGAGAGAGAGAGAGAGAGAGAGAGTCATTTACATTTTAGAGTAGGTAGACTTTAACGTCGAAAATTCGGGATAAAAAGACTCCTTCTAAAGAGTCCCAAGGAGTTCCCAAGAGTCGTGAGGGAGATTCAGGGGGATTACATGTCAGTTCTAGGGATTTTAGGAGATACAGGAAATTTAAAGAAGAGGTAGAGAATTTCAGAGCATTTTAAACATATCAGTAGATCTAAGAATTTAAAATCTCTCTTGTCAATAGATTGTCTAAGACTTTCATAGTGTTTATCAAAGTTCTTGTACAGTCTTTTCAGGTAAAATTATAATACAATGATATTGCTGATTATGAAAACAAATTTCTACTGAATTCTTGTGAGTTTTTCTTTGTATTGAGTTGACAGCAGGCGTAGCAGTGGTTGAGGGGATTGATTAAAGGGTCCAAGAAAAAGAAAGATAAATGACGATTAACTGTTGGATATTTTTCTTAATCAGATAAAGGATTATATTATTTAACTTCATGTCTTGCAATGATGGAAAGGGTTTTTAAAGATCTGTGAATAATTGATATGGCTTTTATTTAAAGAACATATTTTTATTCTTTATTCTTTCCCTTTCAATGGCATCTCACCATTTCTCCTTATTATAAGGTCTTTTATTTATTCGATTTTTAAGTCTTAGAATATTTTCTTAAAATATGTCATTTAAGATCTTATTAAATGAATATATTCAAAGATAACTGAAGTGTCCCATAGACGAATAATGTTCTTACTCAATATTTTGACGTCAATATTGCTTTGCGTCAATAGTTTTGTGAATTAAACATTTTGATCGCCTGTAGATGGATAAACCTTGAGTAATGGACCTTTTTACATTTATTTTGAAATCAAACCAAACAATCAATGTTTGTACAAAGATTTGTGTAAGAGCTTAAAAACTGTCATAGATGTATGGTCGATTGGATGGTGGGCTGGAGTCTATTGCCCCCTAGAGAACCTTTTTTACTTTGACCAAAGTAAGTCATTCAAGATTGTAATTGGTACTCAAGAGTACGATGTTCATATGTTAGTCGGTACTTAGGAGAAAAGTAAGTCTGTTTTGAGGGTCTGTTTGGTACTACCCTTTGTATTCGCCCCAGAGTAAATTCTTTTCTTATACGGACCTGTTTATACATTTCAGGCGTATGAGGAGGATCAAGTATAGTATGTGGTCAATTTAGGTAACTCCGACAAAATCCTTTGAAGTATGCTACATGAACCCCGCCCCCCCCCCCCCCCCCATTCCATTAAATCTCTTACGGTCTCTCATCCGCCTTCCTGTTTTCTTTCTCCACCATCCACCTCCAGCCCCTCCCATCATCCCCTCCCTCCGACACTGGTATCTGGCAGTATGGTGAAGTGTCACTGTCTCTTTCATGATTGCTCATCACTTGCAAAGTGTTTAATTGACCATGTGTCTAATCCTTCTCCCCTATCCCTCTCTTCTATCCTTCTCCCTCTCCTCCATCCCTTTCCCCCTCCCCAGTATCCCTCTCCCCTCATTTTCCCCTATCCTTCTCCCCTTCCCTCTCCTCCATCCCTTTCCCATCCCATAATCTTTTATTAACTTCTTATTCTGGTCATCCTTTTCAATCTCTACACATTGTACCCTGTGGCCTTTAACTCCCCTAAGGCTTTCTCTTAAGCCTTCGCTTTACTCTTTGGCTGTTTTGAGAGAGAGAGAGAGAGAGAGAGAGAGAGAGAGAGAGAGAGAGAGAGAGTAGAGTAGAGAGACTTTTGTAACATTATCTTTTCATTCCAGTAAAAGATTATCAATTACTGTATCACTATTCAGGTCTGAGTCTGTTGCACTTAGGAGTAAATTATTAAAAGATAAAGTCTGATGATTTTGATAGTTTAATTTGAAAATTAGTCATTCACTTCACAAAATTCACTTATTTGATAGTAAATTTCAGGACCTGTAGAAAATAAGTTATAATTCATTTTACCAATAAACGATGCATTAACATGACAATATTAATATATCTCATTGCTTTAAAGCTCTCTCAATTAATTATATCTTCAATTCAAAGGAAAACAAATCCTCTCCGCTAAATACTTAAATATAATGGATATATTTGTCTCTTTATATGTTCAAATGTGCGAAGTGTATCACAAATAATTTCTTTTGTCTACTATTTTGTATTTAAGGTAGTCTAAATAATTTGTAGCATATCAATAATGCTCTAAAATACAATTGTAATTACTATCATATAATCATCCACTATCACACCAACCATCAACTTATATTAATAGCTTTTATAAGCAGTTGTACTCAAGATTTTTTTCTTGTCTTATTTGTAAAAGTTAAATGAAAGTCTAATAATTCAAACAGCGTTATAATGATTACATTTCCAAGGCCAGTTTCATCCCATCCCATAAGAGAGTATGGTGACTTTCACATACTCCTTTCGCCCTGAATCGTTTACTTGACAAGGCGTCCTGTGCATTTCTCCGAAAAGTTTTAAGCATTTCTGAAAGTCGTTGTGAATTCTTTGCACCTCCTTTAAATTCCCCAGGACGATCACGCAATCCACAGAATTCCTCCAACAGCTCTACAGAACTCCTCAGAAGCTCTTAGAATTTCTTGGCTGAATTTCAGGCGGTAATGTTCAAAGACATAGTTCCACAGATAAGAGACTGCCAATCTAGAATGTAAATGAGCCTCTCCCCCCCCCCTCTCTCTCTCTCTCTCTCTCTCTCTCTCTCTCTCTCTCTCTCTCTCTCTCTCTCTCTCTCTCTCTCTATTTTTTTTTAATAACATGACTGCACAATTAAGTGAACAAGTCTTTTTGTATTCAGAAATATGTGGTAAAAATGCTGAACGTTAGACGTAAAGGAAAAGAATCTTTCCTTTTAGCATAAAAACATTTCCAAGCTTGTGAGCCTTTAAGAATATTAGTTTGTATCACAATCCGTTTTGCTTGAGGGCGTGGGTGTGACCCGCCTTTAAGAATATTAGTTTGTATCACAATCCGTTTAGCTTGAGGGCGTGGGTGTGACTTGCCTTTAAGAATATTAGTTTTTATCACAATCCGTTTTACTTGAGGGCGTGGGTGTGACCCGCCTTTAAGAATATTAGTTTGTATCACAATCCGTTTTGCTTGAGGGCGTGGGTGTGACTTGCCTTTAAGAATATTAGTTTTTATCACAATCCGTTTTACTTGAGGGCGTGGATGTGACCTGCCTTTAAGAATATTAGTTTTTATCACAATCCGTTTTACTTGAGGGCGTGGGTGTGACCCGCCTTTAAGAATATTAATTTGTATCACAATCCGTTTTGCTTGAGGGCGTGGGTGTGACTTGCCTTTAAGAATATTAGTTTTTATCACAATCCGTTTTACTTGAGGGCGTGGATGTGACCTGCCTTTAAGAATATTAGTTTTTATCACAATCCGTTTTACTTGAGGGCGTGGGTGTGACCCGCCTTTAAGAATATTAGTTTGTATCACAATCCGTTTTGCTTGAGGGCGTGGGTGTGACTTGCCTTTAAGAATATTAGTTTTTATCACAATCCGTTTTACTTGAGGGCGTGGATGTGACCTGCCTTTAAGAATATTAGTTTTTATCACAATCCGTTTTACTTGAGGGCGTGGGTGTGACCCGGCTTTAAGAATATTAGTTTTTATCACAATCCGTTTTACTTGAGGGCGTGGGTGTGACCCGCCTTTAAGAATATTAGTTTGTATCACAATCCGTTTTGCTTGAGGGCGTGGGTGTGACTTGCCTTTAAGAATATTAGTTTTTATCACAATCCGTTTTACTTGAGGGCGTGGATGTGACCTGCCTTTAAGAATATTAGTTTTTATCACAATCCGTTTTACTTGAGGGCGTGGGTGTGACCCGCCTTTAAGAATATTAGTTTGTATCACAATCCGTTTTGCTTGAGGGCGTGGGTGTGACTTGCCTTTAAGAATATTAGTTTTTATCACAATCCGTTTTACTTGAGGGCGTGGGTGTGGCCCACCTTTAAGAATATTAGTTTTTTATCACAATCCGTTTTGCTTGAGGGCGTGGGTGTGACCCGCCTTTAAGAATATTAGATTTTATCACAATCCGTTTTACTTGAGGGCGTGGGTGTGGCCCACCTTTAAGAATATTAGTTTTTATCACAATCTGTTTTACTTGAGGGCGTGGGTGTGACCCGCCTTTAAGAATATTAGTTTTTATCACAATCCGTTTTACTTGAGGGCGTGGGTGTGGCCCACCTTTAAGAATATTAGTTTTTATCACAATCCGTTTTACTTGAGGGCGTGGGTGTGGCCCACCTTTAAGAATATTAGTTTTTATCACAATCTGTTTTACTTGAGGGCGTGGGTGTGGCCCACCTTTAAGAATATTAGTTTTTATCACAATCCGTTTTACTTGAGGGCGTGGGTGTGGCCCACCTTTAAGAATATTAGTTTTTATCACAATCCGTTTTACTTGAGGGCGTGGGTGTGACCCGCCTTTAAGAATATTAGTTTTTATCACAATCCGTTTTACTTGAGGGCGTGGGTGTGGCCCACCTTTAAGAATATTAGATTTTATCACAATCCGTTTTACTTGAGGGCGTGGGTGTGACCCGCCTTTAAGAATATTAGTTTTTATCACAATCCGTTTTACTTGAGGGCGTGGGTGTGGCCCACCTTTAAGAATATTAGTTTTTATCACAATCCGTTTTACTTGAGGGCGTGGGTGTGACCCGCCTTTAAGAATATTAGTTTTTATCACAATCTGTTTTACTTGAGGGCGTGGGTGTGGCCCACCTTTAAGAATATTAGTTTTTATCACAATCTGTTTTACTTGAGGGCGTGGGTGTGACCCGCCTTTAAGAATATTAGTTTTTATCACAATCTGTTTTACTTGAGGGCGTGGGTGTGACTCGCCTTTAAGAATATTAGTTTTTATCACAATCCGTTTTACTTGAGGGCGTGGGTGTGGCCCACCTTTAAGAATATTAGTTTTTATCACAATCTGTTTTACTTGAGGGCGTGGGTGTGGCCCACCTTTAAGAATATTAGTTTTTATCACAATCTGTTTTACTTGAGGGCGTGGGTGTGGCCCACCTTTAAGAATATTAGTTTTTATCACAATCTGTTTTACTTGAGGGCGTGGGTGTGACCCGCCTTTAAGAATATTAGTTTTTATCACAATCTGTTTTACTTGAGGGCGTGGGTGTGACCCGCCTTTAAGAATATTAGTTTTTATCACAATCTGTTTTACTTGAGGGCGTGGGTGTGGCCCACCTTTAAGAATATTAGTTTTTATCACAATCCGTTTTACTTGAGGGCGTGGGTGTGACCCGCCTTTAAGAATATTAGTTTTTATCACAATCTGTTTTACTTGAGGGCGTGGGTGTGGCCCACCTTTAAGAATATTAGTTTTTATCACAATCTGTTTTACTTGAGGGCGTGGGTGTGACCCGCCTTTAAGAATATTAGTTTTTATCACAATCTGTTTTACTTGAGGGCGTGGGTGTGACTCGCCTTTAAGAATATTAGTTTTTATCACAATCCGTTTTACTTGAGGACATGGGTGTGACTCGCCTTTAAGAATATTAGATTTTATCACAATCCGTTTTACTTGTGGGTGTGGCCCACCTTTAAGAATATTAGTTTTTATCAAAATCCGTTTTACTTGAGGGCGTGGGTGTGACCCGAATATTAGTTTTTATCACAATCCGTTTTACTTGAGGGCGTGGGTGTGGCCCACCTTTAAGAATATTAGTTTTTTATCACAATCCGTTTTGCTTGAGGGCGTGGGTGTGACCCGCCTTTAAGAATATTAGATTTTATCACAATCCGTTTTACTTGAGGGCGTGGGTGTGGCCCACCTTTAAGAATATTAGTTTTCATCAAAATCCGTTTTACTTGAGGACGTGGGTGTGACCCGCCTTTAAGAATATTAGTTTTTATCACAATCCGTTTTACTTGAGGGTGTGGGTATGACTCGCCTTTAAGAATATTAGTTTTTATCACAATCCGTTTTACTTGAGGGCATGGGTGTGACTCGCCTTTAAGAATATTAGATTTTATCACAATCCGTTTTACTTGAGGGCGTGGGTGTGGCCCACCTTTAAGAATATTAGTTTTTATCAAAATCCGTTTTACTTGAGGGCGTGGGTGTGACCCGCCTTTAAGAATATTAGTTTTTATCACAATCCGTTTTACTGGAGGGCGTGGGTGCGACCCGCCTTTAAGAATATTAGTTTTTATCACAATCCGTTTTACTTGAGGGCGTGGCTATGACTCGCCTTTAAGAATATTAGTTTTTATCACAATCCGTTTTACTTGAAGGCGTGGGTGTGGCCCACCTTTAAGAATATTAGTTTTTATCACAATCTGTTTTACTTGAGGGCGTGGGTGTGACCCGCCTTTAAGAATATTAGTTTTTATCACAATCCGTTTTACTTGAGGGCGTGGGTGTGGCCCACCTTTAAGAATATTAGTTTTTATCACAATCTGTTTTACTTGAGGGCGTGGGTGTGACCCGCCTTTAAGAATATTAGTTTTTATCACAATCCGTTTTACTTGAGGGTGTGGGTATGACTCGCCTTTAAGAATATTAGTTTTTATCACAATCCGTTTTACTTGAGGGCATGGGTGTGACTCGCCTTTAAGAATATTAGATTTTATCACAATCCGTTTTACTTGAGGGCGTGGGTGTGGCCCACCTTTAAGAATATTAGTTTTTATCACAATCCGTTTTACTTGAGGGCGTGGGTATGACTCGCCTTTAAGAATATTAGTTTTTATCACAATCCGTTTTACTTGAAGGCGTGGGTGTGACTCGCCTTTAAGAATATTAGTTTTTATCACAATCCATTTTACTTGAGGGTGTAGGTATGACCCGCCTTTAATAATATTAGTTTTTATCACAACCCGTTTTACTTGAGGGTGTAGGTATGACTCGCCTTTAAGAATATTAGGTTTTATCACAATCCGTTTCACTATAGGGCGAGGGTGTGACTCGCCTTTAATAATATTAGTTTTTATCACAATCCGTTTTACTTAAGGGCGTGGGTGTGACTCACCTTTAAGAATATTAGTTTTTATCACAATCCGTTTTACTTGAGGGCGTGAGTGCGACTTGCATTTAAGAATATTAGTTTTTATCACAATCTTTTTTACTTGAGGGCGTGGGTATGACCCAGCTTTAAGAATATTAGTTTTTATCACAATCCATTTTACTTGAGGGCATGGTGGTGACCCGCCATTAAGAATGTTAGTTTTTATCACAATCTGTTTTACTTGAGGGCGTGAGTGTGATACGCCTTTAAGAATATTAGTTTTTATCACAATCTATTTTACTTGAGGGCATGGGTGTGACCCGGCTTTAAGAATATTAGTTTTTATCACAATCCATTTTACTTGCGGTTGTGGTGATGACCCGCCATTAAGAATATTAGTTTTTATCACAATACGTTTTACTTGAGGACGTAAGTGTGATTCGCCTTTAAGAATATTAGTTTTTATCACAATCTCATTCACTTGATGGCATGGTGGTGACCCAGCTTTAAGAATATTTGTTTTTATCACAATCCGTCTTACTTGAAGGAGTGGTGGTAACCCGCCATTAAGAATATTAGTTTTTAACACAATCTGTTTTACTTCAGGGCGTGAGTGTGATCCACCTTTAATAATATTAGTTTTTATCACAATCTATTTCACTTGAGGGTGTGGGTGTGACTCGCCTTTAAGAATATTACATTTTATCATAATCCGTTTTACTTGAGGGTCTGAGTATGATCAGCCTTCAAGAATATTAGTTTTTATCACAATATGTTTTACTTCAGGGCGTGGGTGTGACCCACCTTTAAGAATATTAGTTTTTTTATCACAATCCGTTTTACTTGAGGGTGTGAATTTGTATCGCCTTTAAGAATATTACATTTCATCACAATCTGTTTTACTTGAGGGCGTGAGTGTGACTCGCCTTTAAGAATATTAGTTTTTATCACAATATGTTTTACTTCAGGGCGTGGGTGTGACCCACCTTTAAGAATATTAGTTTTTTATCACAATCCGTTTTACTTGAGGGTGTGGATGTGTCTCGCCTTTAAGAATATTACATTTTATCACAATCTGTTTTACTTGAGGGCGTGAGTGTGACTCGCCTTTAAGAATTTTAGTTTTTATCACAATCCGTTTTACTTGAGGGAGTGGGTGTGACGCGCCTTTCAGAATATTAGATTTTATCACAATCCGCTTTACTTAAGGGCGTGGGTGTGACCCGACTTTAAGAGTATTAGTTTTTATCACAATATGTTTTACTTGAGGGCATGGGTGTGACCCGCCTTTAAGAATATTACATTTTTTCACAATCCGTTTTGCTTGAGGGCGTGGGTGTGACTCGCCTTTAAGAATTTTAGGTTTTTACCACAATACGTTTTACTTTAGGGTGTTGGTGTGACTCGCCTTTAAGAATATTAGTTTTTATCATTATCTGTTTTACTTGAGGGCATGGGTGTGATCCTCCTTCAAGAATATTAGTTTTTATCACAATCCGTTTTATTTGAGGGAGTGGGTGTGACGCGCCTTACAGAATATTAGATTTTATCACAATCCGCTTTACTTAAGGGCGTGGGTGTGACCCGCCTTTAAGAATATTAGTTTTTATCACAATCCGTTTTACTTGAGGGCGTGGGTGTGACCCGCCTTTAAGAATATTAGTTTTTATCACAATCCGGTTTACTTGAGGGCGTGAGTGTGACTCGCCTTTAAGAATTTTAGTTATCACAATATGTTTTACCTGAGGGTGTGGATGTGACACGCTTCTAAGAATATTAGTTTTTATCACAATCCGTTTTACTTGAGGGCGTGTGTGTGACTCACCTTTAAGAATATTAGTTTTTATTACAATCCGTTTAATTTAGGGTGCTGGTGTGCCTCGCGTTTAAGAATATTAGTTTTTATCATTATCCGTTTTACTTGAGGGCATGGGTGTGACTCGCTTTTAAGAATGTTATTTTCTATCACAATATGTTTTACTTGAGGGTATGGGTGTGACCCGTTCGGAAAGTCATTTTATAGAATAAGATTGCTAGCCAGCCCAGGGGTGTTCTTTATTCTGGCTGACTCACATCACAGTTGACCAACCACCAGGTACTTAACAAACAGCTTTTGTAAGCTAGCCAAAGACCTCTGCTTCATTCATAGGATTGATCAGACGGGTTTCTTGCAGGCATTAACAACTGAGATTTGACCCTTTCTAGTATGCAAATTTATACAAATAAAGGGAAATTGTCTGTAATTACACACACACACACACACACACACACACACACACACACATATATATATATATATATATATATATATATATATATATATATATATATATATATATATATATATATTCCCAGCAAACGGTTTCATTGTCTTGTAGCCTGCTATTTCTCGTTAGCCTACAAAGTATTACCCCTCCCCCTATCCTACAATCGTCCTGATCGTGTCTTCTTCCTTTTTGTCTATTTCTATCTATACTCTTTCTTCCGATTTACCCTATGACCTCTCCACTCAATAACCTTTCCGTGTGCACCCACAGAGAGAGAGAGAGAGAGAGAGAGAGAGAGAGAGAGAGAGAGAGAGAGAGAGAGAGAGAGAGAGAGAGAGAGTTTACTAAATATAAACTGGCTATCAGAGAGTTGTGCTTCTTGTTATAAAAACTGTAAAATCAATTTTCTCTCTCGTGTCTTGCTTGCAAAACCGTGAAAGACTTAAACCGAATATTATTAATTCTATGATTTTGTACAACTTCCTTTTATGAAATAGTAACTTCCCTGTTCACTGCTTTCCATTGTTGGTATGATTCCAATACATTTCACCTGTTAGAATAGCAGGTTAATTGCATAACTTTAATCTAACAGGCATTTCCTTTTGATGGTGTAAAGACGATAATTTGAAATTAGTTTTCTTTTCAGTTATAATGTAGAATTAGTACAAAATATTTCTTAAAAAAAAAAATCCAATCTGCTTGATGATCGATTTACACCTACATGCATTTATCATCATGTCTAAGCCTTCATAGAATCGGTGTATTCTCTAATGTGATGAGTGCAACGTTTCCCTTTAACTCTAGATCAAACTTTAAAGACATTTACCTTTTCCTCTTATCATTTAAAAGTTTGAAAGCAGTTAAGAGATTTCATAAATAATTATATTCTTCATTCAAATATATGACATTTGCACACACGCAGACACACACACTTATATATATTATTATATTATGGTCCTGTGTCTGGGAACCAAACATATAATATTATATATATTATGTCTGGCAAGCTAAACAACCTCTCGAGTTTCAAACTCACCTGTTTGCTTTTACATTGAATCTGTTACACATGTAAATATTAATTCCCGAACTCTGAGACAGTCATATAACTCTAGACAGCAATGCATAAACCACTGAATATCCAAAGGTCTCTTAAGTACATTCAAAACAACACTGGGTAATTATTATTAAGATCTATTTAAAACCACCTCTTACTACGATTTTTTAACAGGGGTACAAGCGAATACTAATTTAATCACTGGTGATTGGAATAATACACTCTTTACAAAAATAGATATATTCCATATAAATTACAACACTGAAAAGAATTTACATCAAACAAATAAATCACTCGAAATATTAAGTCTAAACAAAACTTAGACTAAAATGTTACGATCTGAAAATAGTATAATCACTTGACTTGAAATATTAAATCTAAATAAACCTTAGACTAAGATAAAAGAGATAATACTTATGAAAATTATACAATCACTTGTTTCACTTGAAATTAAAGCTAAATACAAGATTCAAGTTTGATACTTAATGAAAATAGATAACCATATCACGATACAAATACCTTTCACCTTACTACAGGAGACATTAGAATGGGGTTAGACATCAAAACAGTTTTGAGTTTTAAAAAAGATTCCTCACACTGAGAAGACCATACAAACTTTTGTCCCTTTTGTAATAGTTAAGTAAGGGGCTGAGCAATGTCAGAGAAGTTCCGGACGAATCTCTTATAATAACCCAACATACCTAAAATTCTCTGGACCTCCCTAACATTGTGTAGCCTTTTTCTAAAGTAGAATAATAGGGTTTAATATTTCTTATCAATCAGCATTAATGTCTTAGCTTCTCTCTTCACACTTCTTTTCCTTTCCTAATAATATGAATACTCGACCATTAAATACATTTGCTTGATCTACATAAACATGATGTCCTGCCTCTTGTATTACCTGAACATCAACATATGAGTTTGACCGCATGTCCTTCATCTGGAACCCTGCCCGTTTATCAACCCAAGAATGTGAACCATAAATCACAGTAATCGGCACTTCCTCTTTCAGCTTATCCATCCGATGAATCATTGGACATTTAGCCCAACAAACGCTATCCATTATAGTACGGAAAGCAGATTCACCAGTTGGGTCTTGAGCATTACAGTTATACAAATAATTCTGTATAACTTTTTCAGCCCCCTTTACTATTTCAGAAAATTTGTCAATAAGGTCAGGCCGGACTTTTTGTAGAAGTTTTGAGCAGCTCTCACAATAAACAAAGGATTAAAGTACTCAAGTATTATACAAATTGGTTTTACCCAAAAGCCACCATCTGTGGTGAATGGTATCGACACTCACTAATTGTTGCCTCAAGATTGCATATGTGTGTTCCCGCTCTTATACTTAAAAGACAACAACCTAGCATTCGATAGGGAATGAATTCACGCTAGATCGCATACATAAAAGAGTAAAGTGGACTGTATAATAGATATAAAGGTACATGGTGAATAATAAATGGATTCAATCAATCGCACAAAAACTTAACAATTATTTATAAATGTAACCATACGAAATTTAAAGAAAAAGGGAAACAAACTTGATTGAGAATTAAATAATATCTATACTTTGTTTCTTAATAACAAAACGAAACTGAATATTTATTTTAAAAAAGCATTGATAGCAAATGGTAATGAACAAAGTATATTGGTTACAGTACGGATACCAAAATTAAACAAGCAAACAAAGTTTGTAAGGCTCTGTCAAACACTCCGTGTCCAAGTTCAAGGTCGTAGGATATGGATCATGATTCACACGTAAACAGATCCCGATTCATAAGAGCAACGAAAATTACACAGAAGATGGCTTATTTTGCAACGAAAAGATCCCAAAGCAGTCCACGTTTGTTGAGAATAATGTATACTTCACCAGGTATGCTGGGCTTCAATAACTTCAATAAGATCTCAACAAGTGGGTGGTAGGACAACTTAACTTTCTGACACAGATCATAACAGAGCCGTCTTCTATGGGTCCTCGTGGGCGACAAGGGGCCCTGTTGTTTGCAACGTATCTGTGAAAATATTCCGAGATAGAAACGTTCGTATGGGTACATTTAACATTAAATCAATGATCCTATCTAAGATTTTTCACTACCATGCTCACTTGGGACGGTCATAGTTGGCTTACATAAAATAAACATGCACACAGATGATACAAAACTTATGAATTTTAATTAGATTAGCAAATTAAGTGTGTTTATGAAAGTGATGCAACAGAAACGGACAGGTATTGAGCATGCGCTCTAAACACAACTATTTTGCAAATAATTCTTATGAATTCTTTTAAGATTAAAGTCTTAACATATGTAATAGAATGTGGATTAATCTTAAGGAAATAAAATATATAAAATATCACGAAGAACAGCAATAAGATAAAACAAATGATCTTAAACAAAGGATTTGATACTCAGACCAAAAGATGTGTTTCTTGTGATAAAAAAGGGAAATGATATAGGGTTTTCATCAAAATGACAAATTAACTTAAATAGCCAAGTTGGAAGACAAACTAAGCTTTCTTACAGGAAGTGTTCATAACACCATCCACAGGCCGCTCCAAAAGGCCCCATGGCTCGGCCAAAATTAAATGCTCTATTCTTTCAGGATACTTTATAGCATACGACGCTGCTAGAAAGCCACCAAAGGAATGCCCCAACAATGTGAATTTATTAAGATTTATTTTCTCCCTCTAGGCTTCTATCGTAATTATAAACTCCCTTTCTTCCTCTATGGGATCTTTGGAGAATGCTGGGCGCGAGCTTCGACCAAACCCGATTGTATCGAAGGCATACACTGGTCTATGTGCAGCAATGGAATCAAAATTTAAACAAAAAACCCCAGTCCACATCCAAACCCATGTAAAAAAGCTATGGGGATTTTAGGGGAATCCTCATTCAAAATGATAGTCCATATATAAGATTCTTCTTTTCCGATAGTCACCAACATTAACGTCACACACTGTATGCACTTTTGAGATTTGATAGAAGTGCCTTCTCTGCTTCTCTTAGCAGACTTGGTGATGTAGGACACCATTTTAGCCAGCTACCAACCCAGCGTTCTTGTTGCTCTTCAATATCGAACCGATTTTGTTCACTCATGATTTAATATGTCAGTGACAACTTTGTTTTTTTTTTTTTTTGTCTTATCTAAACAACACACACTGTACTACAGAAGTCAATTTAATAAGGAAATCACTCGAGTAGTCGATTAGAAGCAACGATCCACAGACCGACTCGCACTCAACCCAACAAACCTCTAATCACACAGAACCTTGGTTTTGTTAAATCATCCGTACCTCCTAATTCATAATTGAATTCAGCCTTCTGAGCTTCAATAAAGCTTACACGGTCATAATCAGGTTTAAATATTTTATTTATAAAAATACTACTACCATTACCTACAGACCCGGGTCTCTCTACATCTATCTCTAAACTACTAAAGTTTAAATTATCCTCATTCTGTAAGGCAGCAGCAGCCTTTGCAGAAGCTCGAGTGGTAATTGCCACAGGACTTGCAGTTATGGACACTATTGGGAATATTTCATAACCTTGGGCATCTAACATATTTCCCAAAATGCTGTCAATACCAGGGATAGGGAGCTTTTCTACCACTGCCAATTCTGTCACCTTGTGATACCCTGGGAAGAATGCCTCTACTTCCACCAAAGGTGCAGAAACTACTGTATCAGGGAATCCACCCAGGACCACATAATTTCCAGAATTCACACCAACATCCTTCAACACCCTTGACAAGACCAATGATCGAGCGGACCTAGTGTTCCTCAAAAAGTTTACTCTGACAACTTTACTATCAATAACCAAACTGCCAGGCCAAATATATTTGTCAAAAAGTCACAAAGCAGAGCTAGTAGGTGATTGATTTATTTCACCTCCACTACCACTAATCCGAACCCTTCCTTCAGTTCCTGGGGAACACTCAACTTCAGTATTAGGGGTAGTAGGGGCATTGGCTATTAAAGATACGAGGACATTGTTACCTCCCCTTCCGTTCTGCTGGAGATACCTCATCCGGGCAGGACACCGAGCTTGAAAGTGCCCCTGCTCGTGACACCGAAAACAAGTTCCCCTAGCTCTACCAACATTATTAGAACTTTGGGTACCCTGGGAAAACACCCGAGTGTTCCTTCCACTCGTGTTATTCCCCTGGCTAACTTTAACCTTTGTTTTAACCCTAGAACACAAACCCTATCACAACACTACACCATCACAAACCCCGGGTGGAAAACACCCTAACTTTGAAATTAAAAACACATAGTTTCAATAAGAATTTATTAAAAGTACAAAAATACCTGGAAAATATAAAGTTTCATCTTTCATTTCTCCTCATAAGAATGTATTGAAACTAAAAAATTAATGCTGAAGGGGTGACTTAAATAAAAATTCCAAAAAATGCTGAAAATAAGAAAGAACTTAAGAATAAATTCATAGAAAACTAAATACTTAAACTGAAGTCTTCCACTTTGGCCTAGACCCAGCCAGGTGATGGGAGCTTCAGTTGGTGAAGCCACAACATCCTGGCGTTACTCTGGGCTGTAGGGGAGATGCACCAAAAGGATGTTTTTTTGAGGCTAAAAAAAAAAAAAAAAAAACATATTATTTCCACTATATTTGTACATTTGACACTTACTTATTGATGGATAATATAATAATTATGGATTGGAGAAAACTACAAATACCATAACTTACCAAGGTAGGCAGTTAGCACAGACAGGGTAGTAGTGGCGAGGGCACACAGGTCTACGATAGACATTGCACCTGTGTCGAGTCTTCTTGTCAGATTTCTTAGGGCACTCCATACAGCGTACCAAGGCTGCCTGACTCTCTGCTGCCGATGTCCCTGGTGTGTCTGCAGCAGTGCCAGGTGAAGGGAATTCGCAGACAGTGCAGATGAGATTGCTGAGGGTGCGTGGCAGAAATGGAGAGCTGAGCCTCTTCTGTGCCCAGGGTTTGGTGAGGCCATATGCCAACTCCTGCATGTACTTTCTCCTAGGCAGTTCTTTGCCACCTGTCTTATTCACATTCTCACTGTGTATAATCCATGAGTTAATACATGAGGCATTTAGCATCACATAAAAGACACACAGCGGCCATCGTTTTGTCTTCCGTCCACATGAACAGTGTGCACACATCTGATCAAATGTGTCAACGCCTCCTTTGGTGGCATTATAAAATTCAATCACCTCAGGCTTCCCAGTGTCTCCGACTGTTGCCTGTGTGTGCATGGAAGACAGCATCAGTACCATTTTTATCTTGGTCTAGGACGTCTTAGGGACGTATGATACCAGAGTCATATCCTTTGTTTACAGGAACGCAGCTGACCCCAACACGCGACCGTCTTTTTCTTTCATCTTCTTTGGAATTTCCTTCTTGTTTCCCTTCACTGTTCCCACGAGGATCATGCTGCAGTTCTGAAGGAGATGTGTCACTAAAGGCACAGATTTGAACCAGTTATCTGTGGTTACGTTCCTTTTGCTCCCATGGTATGGCTTGGTCAACTCCTTTGTGAAAAAATGTCCAAGGCTTAAATTTTCTTGGCATCTTGTCCCATTCTTCCCCAGGTAAGGGATCGCTCCCAATAAGTACTTGCTCTTGTTATCGTTTGCAAGAATTAATTTGATCCCATATTTTGCCGGTTTGCTTGGTATATACATGCGGAACGGGCACCTGCCTCTGAATGCAAGCAGCTGCTCGTCCACAGTAATGTTCTCACTTGGCATGTACATTCTCCTACAATTTCCAATGAAGATGTCCCAGATCTGCCGAATGGGTGCAAACTTGTCATCTTTCTGCCTCTGCTGCCGTGTGTCAAGGTCATCAAATCGCAAAAAATTCAGGAGAAACTCAAAGCGACCTTTTGACATGGCCACACGGTACAAGGCTGGGCCATTGCCCACACTCCACATTTCTGTGCTTGACAGATGGCAATCTCTCTGACAGCCACTGAATAGCAGAATACCCAGCAGTGCACGCACCTCTGCTTCTTCAGTTCTGGAGTGCATCGCTGTTTTCCGGGCATACATGGCAGCCGCCAATTCAATTTTCTTGTTTGTGCATTTTACAATTTCCTTTACAATTTTGTCCTCAAAGAACAATAGGAAGCATTCTTCTGGGTTGTCAGCCATCTGTGCTGCCTGTGTTGGCCCTGGAGTAAAGGGTACAATAATGTTCCTTGCTGGTGTTCTTGTGGCTGAATGCACCTGTGGCCGACAACTCCACCTAAAGCCAGATGTGCTCGACAGGGTTGCTGTTTTGAAATCAACAATTGATGGAGGATCGTCGTCATCACGGGGCCTTTTTCCCCTTCGACCAGCAGGGGTGGCAGCAGAGGCAGCAGACGTAGAGGCAGCAGGGGTGGTGGCAGCAGAGGCAGCAGACGTAGAGACATCAGGGGTGGTAGCAGCAGAGGCAGCAGACGTAGAGACAGCGGGGGTGGTAGCAGCAGGGGCAGCAGACGTAGAGGCATCAGGGGTGGCAGCAGGAGAGGCAACAGAAGTAGAGGCATCAGGGGTGGCAGCAGGAGAGGCAACATAAGTAGAGGTAGCATAGCGTTTGTGAGGCGTAGAGGTATGTGCTGGTCTTTTCCATGCACGTGTCGATCTAGGCATGTCAATATCATTCTCATCACCTTCCACATCACTAGGTTCCGGGATGTAATCTTGGTCACAATCACTGTCATACAGAGCCTCAAATTCTACAACATCTTCCTGTTCATCATCATCACTGTCACTCAAATCTGACGTCTCTGGGAATGCGCCAGTAGTGTTCATAATGTGCTCTAGCTCCTCCTTGGACAAATGTTTATATGTTTTCTTACTCATATTCACTTTATCTGACTTTAATGTAATATTCAATACCTGCAAAGAGAAAAACAACCTCAAGAACTCATCACAAAATATACACCATTACAAACTTCAGGTGGATTCCACCCACAAACAATTACACCTTTTATCACAAACGTCGGGTGGAAATTACCCGAATTCCGCTCTGTCGGAAAATCCTACAAAGCAAGCTCACTCACACACAATGTCCCCACCATGACCCGCTGAGAACTGAAGCTATAGGGAGTCACAAGCCCGTGAGTCATCCCACCACGTAGTGATCACGTGACTCCGCCCGGCGTCGGGTGGAAATCACCCGGGGTTTGTGTTTAGGGTTGGGGTTATTGGATCTCCAATTATTATTCGGCCTGGCAGACTGGGATTTAAAGGCCAATGGACTAAAGCTACTACTACCTACACGGTGTGTTAACACAAATTCATCAGCTATCTGAGCAGCTTTACTTAAGCTATATGCTTTAACCTCCTCCAGGTGAATCCTGAGTTCTTTACAATAAGTTTTCTTAAATTCCTCAAGTAGCATCAGCTCCCTCAAGGAGGAGAAGGAGACCACCTGGCGACTCTTTACCCAGTCGTCAAACTGCTCCTCCTTAAGATGGGCATACTTCACATAGGACATAGTATCGGGCTTTATAGAATTTCTAAATTTCAGGCGATAAGCCTCAGGGACCAAGTCATACGCCTTGAGAATCAACGCCTCAACTTTACTATAATCTCTGGTTACACTCTCTTCCAAAGCATTATATTGGTGAATGGCCTTACCTACTAACCTGCATTGAATCAATACAGTCCACATCTCACTGGGCCAAGACAATCTAGTGACCACTCGCTCAAAAGCCTTAAAGAACTCCAGCACATTACCTTCATCAAACACTGACACTAACTTTAATGCCGCACTTATGTTAAGCCTATCTGAAGAAGGACCGGACCGGTGGGAGTACTATTAAAGTCAGGGTTCGCTCGTAACCTAGCCAAGTCTAAGTTAATTCTAGCCATTTCTAACTCATGGCGCCTTGCCCTCTCATTCTCTTCGAATTGTACTTTCAATAATTCTATTCTTTTACAAATTATGCTAAGATCTTCATTTTCAGGATTCCCCACAGATTGTATTGGGTCTGGCTCTACCTCTACAAAGGGGTTATTAGAAACTCTAATTTTTACAGTTAAATTACCTGGACCAGTATAAATAACACCAG
Organism: Palaemon carinicauda; assembly: GCF_036898095.1. Lineage (NCBI taxonomy): Eukaryota > Metazoa > Arthropoda > Malacostraca > Decapoda > Palaemonidae > Palaemon > Palaemon carinicauda. The sequence goes on along the minus strand of NC_090743.1, from coordinate 103,424,225 downwards.
TACGAGGGTGGTCCTCAAATAGTGACAGCCCCGGATTAACACTGACTTTATCAAGAGAATTCTCATCATCAGAACTTCCACCAATCATATCTCTAGCCAAATCCTCACCCTCGGCTATACCACGAGCCACCATCGCCTCAACAGACAACAACAACTGAGCCTTAGTGTCCGTGGGTCTAAAATAAATATTCAACCAATGAGCACAACTCCTTAAATGCTCCTTACTTAAGATAGATAGATATTTGATACAGTCAGAAGACCCCAAAAATTCGGCTGGGTCAAAAACAAAGTCTGCCATAATGAATTACCTACAAGGGGGGGGGGGGGAGTATGGCAAGCAACAAAACCAAATCAAATATTGTAATCTATCCCAGAGTTGCTCCACAAACCCAAACTCTGGGCACACCCGCGTACGATCCTGTCACGGTCGCCAAATTGTTACGACCCCTTTGGCCGTAATACAGTTTCTTTATTTCAATACTCACAGGGATTGTAGGCAGTAAGAAAGTACACAGGGTATAAGGAATGTGGAAATAAACACCAGAATAAAATAAACAATATTTAATTACACAATACACTTAATACTAAATAAGCCTTGTGAGCAAACTTAACAGTAAATACAAGCATAACAATAACGGGCTCACAAAGATACCTAATACTTAGAAACTAACCCTAACAAGGCAAAGAAAGGACATAACATGCCAAAGGCTCAAATAATAATAATACGGGCCCAAAACCAATAACCTATAATTATAAGATCGAAGAAAGACTAGAGAAAATAAAGACAGGAAAACCTTAAATCTCCTACCTAACCGTGTTTGTACTAAACTTAAAACTAACCCAATACCAACAACTTACATAACATAATAAATATAAATGTGATTAATAATTATATACACAAATCCTCGCATACAACGAAGTGCACAGGAGTCTCTTCAACCTCCCAGCAGATATATGGGGGAGCACACAAATTGTCCAGGTAGACCCAGGGGTTTGGCATCAATTCTGAGGAACAACACAGGATAATTACGTCTTACCTGGCAATTTCCTCCCTACGGGCCTCCTCACGAGCCATTAGCTCTCCTGGATATGCAGCTCAAGACGGACAGGACAGTGGTTGGCGTAACATCTCCTACGTGGTAGGACAGCGACGACCACGTCTTCCGCCAAATCCTCCGGCGGGAATCAGGAGCACAGGTGTCGCAAGTGACAGTAACCTGCAATATCACAGCCGTGATCACACTCCTCAATGTACATACGCCGCAGATGGCTCAGCACATCTACGGAAAACCACTTCCAAAGAACGTCCGTCGGAGTATTCCTCCAAAAAGGCGTAGAATAAATCTCCAGAAGGCTGCCAACAAAAGAGCGTACGTCCAGAAGCTTATATAGGCCCGAACGGCCTTAGCCCGGCCTCCACTCACTGTACTACAGTTCCATTCCAACTTGAAAACAAAATAAAAACAATCGTTAACACGATAGTTAGGCAATTCACAACAAGAGGAGGAATCACTGAGCAAAACCACTGAACGTTACGTTAACATAAAAAAATATAGTTACTGAACTGAATATAATAGAGCACTTAAAACTAAAGTACAAGGTTTATTTAAGAAAATAAACAAGCAATAAATTACGTTAATTTGACACCTTCCTCCCACGTAAAAAAAAATATTCAAATAGAATAAATTTTTTTAGTACCACACAACTATATAACATACTAGAAAATAACCATATAGAAAACTTAATCTAAAACATCCTACAAGGGAAAAAGAGACAACTTAATCTAAAATATCCTGCAAGGGAAAAATAAGGTGAAGCGACACTCACAACATAATTAAACAGACTTAAGACAAAGCCCGAATCGGTACACCATTTTAAATATGATAAAAAAAAATAAACTACCTTAATTAAATGTAATTTTCAATACAAACCCTGAAGGAGAAATGAGAAGGGCGAGGTAAGTAGAGAACTGACCAGACTTACATCCTAGAAAGGGCGCCAGGAATACAGTTATCAACACTCTTCACATGCTTAATACTTAAAGCAAACTCCTGTAGCTGAAGAGCCCATCGCAAAATGCTCTGGTTTGAACCTTTCATTCTTTCAATGAACACCATTATGGGATGATTAGGTTTACCTACCGTTTGACAAGTATTACATACTTTACAAAATTTCTTTACATCTTCTCTTATTCCAGGCTAATAAAAATATTGCAGAATATTGAGTGTGGTCTTCTTCACTCCAAGATGGGCAGATGTATTCACATGGGCAATCCGGATTATTTCTTCTCTCAATCGTAAAGGTACAACTAATTGGTACTTCACGTCCCATGAAGCATTAGCAAGCGTAGAAAGTGCTCTGTACTTTCTCATCAGTATTCCCGTCTTTAAATAATAGCAAGTTGCTTCCGTAGTGATTTCGCTCTCTGAAACAGCTTCATTAAACATTTGTTGTAAAGAATCATCATTAGATTGAGCATCTCTAATATCAAATTGCTTCATTTCAAACAGATTATGAAACTCTGAATCCAAAATGTTACACTCTAGTAAAGAAGACTCACAAACCTCCACAATAGTGTTGTCTAGCTTACAGCCATTTTCATTGTTGACTTTACCTACCTGCTGCGACATCAACATGAACAGCATCCGTACAAATCGAATTCTTTGCAGTAACTAAAGTCTTCAGGCTGTGTTCAGCGACACATGACTGAAACATGGCTTTCTCTTCTAGGTCCTTCACTGGATTTTCAATCAGAGCAGGACCCACAACAACAGGATCTGGAATGTGGAACCAGCGATATCATTTCCTAATAGAAAATCAATGTTAGGTATAGGTAATGAGTCAACAACTCCTACAACAGTATTCCCTGTAAACAAATTACAATCCACATGCAACTTTGCTCTGGGTACTGTAGTCAGTCCACCAATGCTCTTCAGAATTACACTATCTTGAGTCATACAATTCTCTATCCCAGGAACTGCATCTCTGACCACCAAGCTGTGTGACGAACCCGTATCTCGTACTATCCTGACAGAGATTCCATTGGAACTATCATCTGGAACACAAGTTTTCCTTTAAGACAGAAAGGTTTAAATTCCTCTCTAACCACAGGAGACTTTTCTTTACCATACCTACACATTCTCGGGAGAGAACAAGCTACACTCCCTGTCTTTTCTTTGCTTTTAAGCCATCCACGACAATTCCTGCGAATATGTCCAACCTCACCACAAAAATAACATTTCACAACAGTACTATTATTACCTCCATCATAGTCCTTCCCTTGGCCTTTATTTTTACTCCGACCAGGACTATTATGTGGTGAATTCTGCAATGATTTGCAAGGTGATGTATGTGGTGATCTCCTGGAATTGTTTACCTTTTTAAATGGCTTTAACAGACCAAAATTCTCAGCCAGAGTAATAGCTCTCTGCAAAGTTGTAACTTCTCTTTCAAACAAATATCTCTGTACATCAACAGAAATTCCTCTTAAAAATTGTTCAAGTAACATTAACTCTCTGTACCCTTCCATGCACGTGACTCCAGCTGCTTTAATCCACTTATCATGAAGTTTAACAATACCATGGGTATACTCTACACATGATTGTTTATCACATTTACGAAACATTGTAAATCGCAAACAATAATAATCAGGAGTAAGTTCATATATCTTAAGTATATTATCTTTGATAAAATCATAATCCTTGCACTTGCTAGCATTCAAAGCTAGAAAAGCAGACCTAGCTTTTCCTACAAAAGCAGGTTGAATAATCACAGGCCAAACCTCCTTATGCCAACTTAAACTTCTCGAAATGGGAAAAAAATTCATCAGGTTCTCACTCGTCAAATTTAGGTACAATCTTAGTAAACTTACTTACATCAGGCATACTTTCGTCAATAAGAGAAATTTTACTTTTGCTTCCACTCTTGAGGGCTTCTAACTTTGATATTCCTTTTCTTCTCTATCTAACCTGTCTTGACGCTCAAGTTCTACCCTTTTTAATCTGTCCTGATGCTCAAGTTCCTTGTCCTGACGCTTAAGTTCTTCCCTTTTTAATCTGTCATGAAGCTCAAGTTTTTCCTTTCTTTTTATTCTTTCTATTTCCTCTCTTTCTCTTGCATACTGAATTTTTATTCTTTATACCTACAAGACTGAACAACCTTCGTCACATAAATCAAAGGCCTCTTCCGAGAGAACTCCATCATCGACTAACTTTGATATTACGTTACTCTTAACCTGAGATTTACGCCACGCTTTCTTTATGTCTTTATCAAACTTATAGTGATGAGCGATCTGTAACCAATCATCCTTTCACACCCGGTGCGAACTCAAATATCCACTCGTAGGATTTTCAACAAACTCACTAATGTTAAAGGACTCCATAATTATCAACTTAATATACTAATTATCGCTTAGATAAACTGCACAAAAAGAAATTAATTTAAAGATACAAAAACCAATATGTCAATACGCATAAAAAAAAAATCTTGCACAATAACGATCATTACAAACAATTACCGAGGGCTAACAAATTTCAATCCCGCACAGGCCCCCACTTGTTATGATCTCCTTCTAATACTTTTAAGTTATTAGATAGAGAAACGTAAATATTTTGCTTACCCAAGGTAATTATTCAAACTCCGTTAAAGTTAATATAATTATTATTTAAAAATTAATTTACTATTACTGAAACCCAATTAATATACACAGTAGAGATATCACGTGATAATTATGTAATAAACCGAGTATAACACTCTTTACGCAAAGAAATACATAATATGACGATAAACTCGTATCTACGTAAAAATACTCGAATACCTCGCACTCACTTAATACAGAGCAAACACTTCAGAAGGCTAAGTCACGTACATAGAAGAAGAAATACAAGAGAATCAATACTTTACCCATATCAATAATATAACTTTGCCCCTTTCGTAATATTAGTTAGTATAAACCACCACTTGTCACTACAATTTCAGGAGACACACTGGTACGTACGAAACTAGGTAGCCAAGTAAACTTTTAAAAGGATCAAAACAACAGAACTTTACACTTATTAGAAAACCAAGGAAGATAAATAGAAAAACATCACACTTCCTGATCCAACCTATGCCGCCATCTATTGGTTGATCCGTTCATCTCAGGCGAAAACAAATGCAAATAAAGCAAGTAACAATATATATATATATATATATATATATATATATATATATATATATATATATATATATATATATATATATATGTATATATATATATATATTGTTATATATATATATATATGTATATATAGATGTATGTATATGTATGTATATATATATATATATATATATATATATATATATATATATATATATATATATATTTATATTTATATATATATATTTCATTCTTAGAATTACATGTTTTTTAACATAAATATAACCTTAATTTATATCATCAATAATAGTAGTTTTGACACCATTCCTTTCCTTCCCTGTCTGATGAATCCTTTGTCAAGTCGAGTAAAGTTATTTCAACAGAGGTATTCAAAAATTTCCTAAAAGCATTTGACCCTGATGCTATTTTCACAAAATTTTCGTGAATCCATTTGAGCGACTTTGAAGGTAGTGAAGAAAAAATCGGATAGTTTTTGTTCAGTTTTTGTTTCATTAAACTCAATCTCATCTTATTCTTATTTTTATTTAATTTCCTTTAATCAATATCTGCATCCTTGATATATGATGGTTCCTCCCTTTGTTATTGGCTGTCATTATTAGGGTTAATGCTGTTGTCTTCTTTAACTTTGTGGTGTTTACTATTATTCAAAAACATCATTCGTAACTCTTTGCCGGTGATTCGAATTCATTCCATCTTCCATTTTTCTCTTTTCATGTAGCTGATAGTCTCAGTGGAAGAAATGAAGTTTCCAAGGAAATGTTATTATCCTGCAATCAAATCTTCACAAATCTTTCTTTAAGATGATAATTCCGGAAGCCTTCTTTCTGGACTCAGGCGATTTGAAGTAACTTAAAATCGTTTTTATTTTTTTTTTTTATTTTAAGAAATTTAAACGTGATAGGAATGATTAATGCATATACTTAGTGGTTATACATTTATGAATAATTCCAATTGCATATGCATTGCAGCAGTGGTGATACCGCAACAAAGCCTTATACCTCATGAAAATATCTGTTAAATATATAAAGGAAACATTTATCTATATAATTTATATGCATGGTAATTGTTTGATATATGGATAATTTTTTAATTTATATATTATATACCTGGGAGATAACCCGAATAACCTTGAATTTAGAAGAACGTCAGTCAACCAAATTCACTGTGTGCAGTACCGGAAAATATATTGTAGTCACAAGGAATTTTAGTTGCAGTTGACATAGTGTTTGATGCTGAAGAATTCCTAGATCGAACCTTGAACGAATGTTTAATGTTAAGCTCTACAAAGTTTCCAGATAAAGTGCACTGTATTATTTCAGTGAATGGATGGTGATCTGTGTTTCGTTTGTGTAACATTTGAGAAATTTCTGGCGAAGCCATTTTCTTGAAATATTCTTTTTGCAAATTGTAAGTTTTCTTATTGTAATTATTTATTAGTTTATATACTGATCTACTCATCCAAGTTTTGCTTACCATTCAGGTTTCCAATTGTGCTACTTTTTTACTGATCTTCTTTAGTCGTTAAAGTGTTTTCAGTTTGTCTCCATTCCAGTTATACTTTCTTTTCAATTTCTGGATGTATTTAAGGTTGTTTGTAAGACTATGTATTCTTGGAACTGTGAATATTCTTCCAAGCCATTCTTGTGATCATTCATTTTGCCCTTTGGATACCCATTCATTCTCTGCTTCTTTTCCCTGAGTTGCATTTAATTGAATGTAATCGACCAAAAGGATTATTTAATGCTCTTTGTCATCTTAAATCATCTTCTACTTTTCCCTAAAACTGCTACCGCTTTAATAACTGACAGTTGTTTACCTTTATTCCCATGGTTTTTATAAATACCGTCTGCTAGAATATGCGTGTTTCTCTAGAGAGGAACATCAGTGTTGTTGTATCGATTATTTTGTCTTTTTACTGTTTCTGAGTTTGTTATCTGTAAAGTAAAAAAAAAAAAAAAAAAAAAAAGAAATAAAAAGGAACGACTCAAAAACAAAATAAAAAATAAAAAATGAACGACTCGCACCGAATCATTAGTGATACGCAATAGGCATTTATACTTTGGATTAAAGGGTATATAAATATTCAGGTGATATTGAGGATGTTGAAAATATTGGCTCTAAGAAATATTAAAAATTTATCAGGATTTATTACCAGGAGTTCCTCAACACCACCACCCCCATCCCCATCATCGTCACCCCAATCCCCAACCTCAATTCCCACAAGTTCACACCATAGAGTCTGAGGAAGTCCAAAAAAGACTTGTGTCCGAAAGAAGACTCGCGTGTCGCTGTGTGTGAAGGACAGAATTCGATTTAACTTTATAAACTTCTTTAGGAGAAAAAGGACGAAATGGAAACCGATTTATTCTCGGAAAAAGCCACATCAAATAGTGCATGACACAAGGCAAATTTGAACTGACCAGTTTTCAATAGTAAAATTGGCTCCTTTTCAATGTTTTTGGAAGTGGTGAGTTAAATTGCAGGTGAATGTTGCAATGAATGTTCATGTGTGCAAGATTAGGCAGAGATTTTGATTAGATAAACTCTGAGGGTAATGCATATGTCATACTTAATTATATTAGTTCTGGCCAGAATTGGTGGAACTTCAGTTTGTGAAATGATCTTCGTTTATCTAGCGATTGAGTCGGCGGAACTTCAGGTGTTCAAACTTGTCGAAAATAGTTTAATGTTGAACAGATTAACATAAGACTCTCTTCATTGTGTATAATTGACAGATTTATTTTGACGTTGTTACTGATAATAAAGTATTTCACACACACACACACACACACACACACACACACACACACACATATATATATATATATATATATATATATATATATATATATATATATATATATATTGATTACTTCTCATACATAGTTTATATGCTGTTTTCTTATTTGGTTTCCTCTCTGGGCTGCTATCCCTGCATCAGCCTTTGGGCTTGTAGCGTCCTGCTTTTCCATTTAGGGTTGTAGGTTGTCCAGTAATAGTAATACCAATAATAATATGTTAGTGCAGGAACGGTATTTATAATTAATAGCTCTGTTAGCGCAGTGTTAGTGCTTACAGGATTAATATACTTTTCATTGGATATCTTGATTATTCTCAATTATATTTACTGACGAACTTTAAAATTGAGAGGCAATTCAATTTTCAGTTTTGTATGAAGGACGTAGCAAATTGCAATGTCTAATTCAGGGTTCAGAAAAATGAGAAAACAGGTAATACAATTTTAGGAGATTTTAAGTTGAGGATTATTGATACTAATATTGCAACCTATATGTATCAATAATTAAAATCAAGTGTGTCTTTATGAATCGATAAATTAATATATATACAGTATATATATATATATATATATATATATATATATATATATATATATATATATATATATATATATATATATATATATATATATATATATATATATACACACACATATATATATATATATATATATATATATATATATATATATATTATATATATATATATATATATATATATATATATATATATATTAGTATTATGTGATATTCAAATACAATAAACCAAAAGGAAAAAAGGAAAATACTGAGTGAATCCTGACCGGTTCTGACTCACGACGTCATCATGATATGAGACGAAACTGGGAAGGATTTATTCAGTAATTTCCTTTGGATTATATATATATATATATATATATATATATATATATATATATATATATATATATACATATATATATATTTATATATATGTATATATATATATATATATATATATATATATATATATATATATATATTTCTTTTTGTGGGTGGGGGGGAGGGGAGGCTCAAGCCATGTCGTCCTGGTGGAAGTTCCTCATTGGCAGCTTTTACTTGGGATATTTTTGCGAGTGATATACCAGAGAAATTTTACATTAGAGGTATCAACGGAGTTCTAACCTCCTCAGAGAATATCCCGAGAGATATCGTGTATAAATTAGGGACGTGTTAATAAGAAGCCATGATTTTCCTTCCCTGAATGTTGTTAACCTTGTCTCGAAGGATAAGGTATAGGGTAGGATATTTGGGCAAGAGACCCGTTACAACTCCCGATCTCAATGTGCTACAACTAACACATTTCTTGCTGAACCATCCTCCTTCGCAGTCGCCATCTTTGACAGTTGCTTGAAGATTTTCTGCCTGTTTTTCTTGGATTTTTAAGTGATTTTCGATCATGGATGCATCATCATCTTCCTCATCGACTAAGTTGAGTACCCCTTGTTTTGAGTGTTGGAGAATTTCGCGTCTCCACCCAGTGCTTTATTTGATTTGCATGTTTTAATTGTTCTGTGGCTATCATGCGGTCTGCGTCATTGCATCATGTTACCAAATCGCTCAGAAACACTTAGTTTTACATTATTCTTTTAAGGTGTGGTATGTTTATGGTATCCCCCCCATCCTTCCTTGGTGTTTCTTGTGTGTTTTTTATCAGCATTGACTTAGGCTAGCTTACCCTAGACGTCAGCAATGCCTGGTAAATTTTCACCTTTGCACCATCCCCTTCTTTCACCTAACTTTACTGGTTGGGTAAGGCTGTCAATCCTCCCATGCTGTCAATTTGTCACGACGGAGAGCTGCGATCTTGAAGGTCCCCCTGCTAGTAGGATAGTGTTTTCAGTTGTCCTAGGGTGACTGTTTTCACTTTCCACTTAGCCTATATGTTTGGCAAGGGATATGTTGCAATCTGGGAACCTATCAACTACTCTCCTTCGCACCGGCTTCTATGCCACTGACGACTCATTGGACGTCCAAGATCGAAGTCGGAGGATACTCCGACATTGGGTAAGAGTCTTCTAGAAGAGCTCTCGAAAGGGTGTCCCTTATCTTCCTTCTCTGGAACTGAAGGACCTCCTCTTTTTTTCCAAGGCTGAGGTGACCTATGTTTGGTCTCCAGTTACCGACGGTTTAATTCCCACTGGTACCAGCAGATCATGCGGCTGATGGAGTCTGGAACTTTCTGCAAGCCATGAGCCTGGATGCCGACAACATGTCGACCACTCCTTTTGTATCGTCAGAGAGGAAGGTGATCCTGCTGACCACAGAAGCCTCTGAACAGTCGTTAGATGTACATTGGGTGAGTACAGTTCCCCGAGACTATAGTTTATTCTCCCATCTCTGCTGCTCCAGCCCCACCTCTCACCTCCACCTCTGTTCCTATGTTAGACAAACCTTCGTTTCCTAGTAACTTGGAACTTATGGCATCCATGAAAGCTTTCATGGAGAACCCAACCGCCAAACATGAATGCTCTCAAGAGGACCTAATAGCAGGAATAGAAGCTTTACAAAAGACGCCTCTTTCTAAGGCTCCCCCAGCTTCGAGCCTACCAGAATGCACAGTTAAGAACCCTTGGTGCTGTGCTGAGCATATGGCCTTAACTGAAGGGTACCTCCATATTGGAGAGGGTTTGGATTCTAAGCCAGTCTTGGACTTGGAATTCTTCCTATCGATCGATAGTTATCCTTATTGCTATGCAAGGCTTAACTTGGAAGCTTACCACAGCTAAAGAACCTCTTTTATTCTTACCAAGAGGAAGGTAGCCACTGAACAGTTACAACTACAGTGAAGAAGACTTTATAAAGAATAGGCCAGACTATGCAGTGTATGTGTAGGCAAAGGAAACATGAGTCGAAGGACTCAATAACTCTAGCGGTAGTATCTCAAGACGACACCAAATTTCCTTGTTAGCGTTACTCTTACGAGTATCTATTACTTTCTAGTATGTTTTTGTCTATAAATCATCGTTTCATCTATTACTGCTTTGCTGTCCAGTTTCCTCAGGTTAAGGGTTCCGATAGGATAGTGGAAATATCAGAAACTCACAATCTGCGGTTTTTTGCATTCTAGTCTCACTCACGGCTTTATCATTTTCATTATTGAACATAATTTCATTTTCTTGTGAACTTGGGATGAACATTAGTTAGGTCCCTTAAGTCTACTCGGTGAGTTTTCACTAACATGGTCTGTTCCTCATAGGTTCTACCTTGGGTGAGGGAGTGAAGGGGGCCATGAGGATGGTCATACTGTATCACCAGATCCCGGCCATCATTTAGGGATTGCTGTCTCTTCCCTTTCTTATATAGTCTCGTAAAATGGAGACACTAGTTTGTAGTCATTGTAAGATATTTGTTATTAAAATTATTTTTATCTTATACTTGACATAATAATAATGATAATAATAACAAGAACAATAATAATGCAAATTTCTTTTTGTGAGAGTAATTCATTTTATGAAATAACAAGGATCATTGTCTTGTTACTTTTTGATGAAGCAGAAAAAAGACTATTCAATCAAATTTATATTCATCTCTGACAAAAACTCGTCGGCCGAAATAATATTTTGTTGAATTAATTCCGAAAAGTTCAAATTCAATTAACCTGTCAGTGGGAAGGACGACAGGTAATGAAATGAGACTTTTGACATTTGACTCTTTCTTTTGGAAATGTTCTCTCTAACTCTCTCAAGTCTATTTGTACGTTTGCGTGACATTATTCCTTTGTTTATGTTTTATCCCTATGCAATTTATATTTTTTTATTTGTTCTGTTCCGCAGTATCTCTCTCTCTCTCTCTCTCTCTCTCTCTCTCTCTCTCTCTCTCTCTCTCTCTCTCTCTCTCTCTCTCTCTCTCTCTCATTAACACAGACAAATGTCAACTTATGCACATTGAGAAACGCCTTAAAGAAACTGATTTTTATAATATTATTTATGATATCCCAAAGGAAATCAAATGCTTTTAACATAATCATGTTTTAGATTTTCCATCAAATTTAATTTGCCATACCATTATGAAGGAGGAGGAGGTATTGTCAAAAGCAACGAGTGTAATGTGATGCTTTCGAAAGAATATCTATTGACTTGGTTTATTTGCGTCTCTGTTTTGCTTAGATGAAACTGTACGAGATGCCAGTTAGGTGATAACTGAGAGAGAGGTGAATGAAACTAAACTTTATGAAACAGACATCGAGCTTAAATACCAGGACTTGCAAGCAAGAACGTCACACAAATTTCAATAAAATTCAATATAAGCTATCAGGTTTATACAGGTTGGTTTATTGACAGTGCAGGGAAGAGCAGGGGATAAAACGCAAAACTGTTATAGCGCTCTAGCGTGTATGAAACACGTGCACATGTGCGACACAAAATTGTGTGATTTCTAAAAGAGCCAATAGCAGTTTCATGATCTCTCTCTCTCTCTCTCTCTCTCTCTCTCTCTCTCTCTCTCTCTCTCTCTCTCTCTCTCTCTCTCTCTCTCTCTCTCTCTCTCTCTATATATATATATATATATATATACACACACACACACATATATATATATATATATATATATATATATATATATATATATATATATATGTATATATAAATATGAATGTATATTGTATATATAAATGTCTTTACATACATAAATACATGCCTACACACATATGTGTACATATGTGCATATCTATACATTTATACTTTATATCCCCTATGTAATATATATATATATATATATATATATATATATATATATATATATATATATATATATATATATATATTATGTATATATGTGTTTTATATGTATATATATATATATATATATATATATATATATATATATATATATATATATATATATAAAATAAAAAGGAGGACGAATAGTCTGGACAACATCTTTCAATTTATTGGTGCCGACGTTTCAGGACTCATCCCATTATCAAGGCTAAAATGGACATATAAAACATTATAAGCAAAACTCAGTAAAAATATATAAAATACAAAAAACACAGTCAAAATTAAAATTATAAACACAGTTACAAGTAAAATATGGAGATAAAAATATTAACTAAAAGAAAAGTATCTTAAAATTAAATATACAAAAATCAAAATTGTCTAAGGAGACCAACCTGTCTGGAACAGACTAGAGTACTGAGTGACTATCTGAAGGACAGTACTCAGGAGGAAAATTCTAAATTTGCCAGCTTAAGCGATGTGGAGGGGGACAGAGGATAATTGGCTGTTTAGTTTAGGAGCCTTTTCTTTAATCATTAACGATTCCAATACTAGTAGAGAGGAGTTATTTGGCGCTTGAGCTATGATTTCAAAGTTTTTATATGCAATGTTGGTCTTGCATTTACTTGCATGTTCTCTGATGGTTGAGAATTCTTTGGTATTGAGCGCACATCCAGTTCTATGACTCACTCCCCGATGCGCATCTATGCGAACTTTCAGCAGTCTTTTTGTGGAACCCACATAATTTCCGAGATTACATCTCGGACAAGTAAACATATAGACCACCGAAGAACGCATTAGGTCGGGGAGAGAATCCTTAATTCTAAACATAGATCCCACTGTCAGGGGATTCTTAAAAATAAGTTTAAAATCCAGACTTGGAAAATTGTTTAAAATGACCTTTTTAATTAGTTTCCCATATTTTCCGTTATTAATAAAAGGCAAAGAGGCATAGAAAATAATTTTTGGTACTGTAGGAACTTGAAGTTTAGGTTGGTAATGTTTGGTCAGAAATTTGTTAACTAATCTATAAAATATTTTAGTTGGAAAACAGTTATCCTTGAAATGCTGCTTCAGAAAGACTATTTCATTATGAAAGGATGTCCAGTCAGACGAAAGGTAAAATGCCCTGCAGATCAGGGTTGTTACGGCATTTAACTTAAAATCATAAAAGCAAAAGCTAAAAAAATTGGTGCCTAAACCAGTGAACGTCTTTTTTCTAAATACGCTTGTTTCTAGACGTGTCTGCCCTCTTGAGATGTTAATGTCAAGATATGGTAACTTGTTATTTTCTTCTTCCTCAATAGTGAACTTGATGTTTGGATGAACGTTATTGATGAAATCTAAAAATCTAGCAGCATGTTCCTTTTGCTTGAAAGTAGCTAACGTATCATCTACGTAGCGTTTATAAAATATAGGTCTAAATAGCAAAGGACATTGGTCTAAAAACTGCTCCTCAAGGTGACACATAAAAATATTGGCGAAGGTGGGCCCAAGAGGGCTACCCATAGCCATACCATCAAGTTGTTTAAACAACTTGCCATCAAAAATAAAATGAGTGTCTATCACTGCAAGTTCAAGTAATTTTTTAAAATCAGACTTATTAAAACCGTGATATAAATCGTTTGGAAAAATAAAAAGTTTATTTAAAATTATTTCAATGGTTTCTTGCAAGGGCACGTTCGTAAAAAGTGATTGAACATCATAGCTAACCATATAATTACATTTGTTTTGAGTGGTGATTTCAGGTATCAGAGAGGCAGAATTGGGCAGCGTATATTCATTTGAGGTAAGTGGTTGTAAAAGAGGCACAAGAAATTTGGCAATATTAAAATTTGGTGAATTATAAGCAGCTAAAATAGGTCTGAGTGGAACATTTTCTTTATGAATCTTAGGTAAACCATACAGTATACCATAAGAGGAACCAGAGGAAAATAGGTCTAAATATACCTGTTCAGTAATGGTACTATTATCCTTTAGTCTTTTCAGTGTTCGGTTAATTTTGTCTTCCATTTTAAAAATCGGATTAAATTGAGGAAGACCCAAGTCAGAAAATTTAGTTGGGTCATTTAAAACTGTGTACATTTTGGCTATATAATCTGCTTTGTTGAGTAATACAGTACCTTTACCTTTATCCGGTCTGGTTACAACGAGATTAGGATTTTTAGCCAAACTTTTCAACAAATAGAAATCATCCCTCTTGAAGAAAGGGGCCCAGTTAGTTTTTATTGACGAAAAGGTTTTATGGGCGATCTGGTGCAAGTTACGCTGAAAGTTGCTTATATCCGTGGGAAGGGGTAGTTGCCTTAACCTTTGAAAAAGAAGTTCAAATGGCCAAAAGAACTGGCTGTAGTTTGGACGATAGTTGGGCATACAGAAGTCCAAACCTAATGATAAAAGAAACTCCTCCCTTTTAGACAATATATGATTAGAAGGCTCAACTTGATTTGGACTTTTTACTCTACTGCCGCTTAAGCAATGTTGTTCCTAATTTTGTAAAGTTCCGTCTTTATCGCTCTTCGCTCTACAACACTGATTTCTACAGGGAATCCACGGAGACTCTACTTGACCTCGAGATTAAACATAAGGAGAGGCTAATCACTAAGCATGAAACTACTATTACTGAATTGTGTAACACCCTTTTTAACTCTGTTTATTTTTTGGATACCATGTACTTGATGATTTAGTCTTGTGTATGGCTCTTTTGCTTCCCTTCTTCCCTTCTCTAATCTTTTACACTCGCTTTTGTCCTTCCCTCTTTCCAAACTCTCTTTTACCAGCTCCACATAATTTTCAAAATGTGAATGTCTTCTAATGTGTTTTGTTTTGCTTTTTTTTTTATATTGGTTACTTCTTCCACTGTGCTCGGTAACCAGAATAGATTTTCAAAAGGGAATTTGATAATGTAGTCTTTTCACTTTTTATTACAAGCACCATTCATTTCCTTATCCCACTGAATAGACAAAACTATCCTATCTATGCTACTATTTGTTCAAGTTGACTATTTCTTAAAATTGTAATTCTTCTAACATTTTATATTAATATAATTCCGTAATATCTTTTATACCGGAACATTTGTAAAGACTTTTAAAAGAAATAAAACTTGAGGTGTTCTTCATCTTTACTGTTTTATTTAATCAGTACAAAACATTTCATTTTACTTCAGACTTTATTTCCGATGCGACACCTTTGTAGAAAAGAAAAACGTTTAAGATGGTTTTTATTAAGTAGCAGACTTTCGCCAATATTTTGTGTGCTATAGCTATTGCCTGTATCGATTATTGTACGATTAAATCCAATTGCCCCCCCACCAGACACCCCCCCCCCCCACACACACACAAAAGTAGGAATACTGTTACTTTCATTCTGCACTCTCATATATGAACCAATGGTGAGTGAAGTTGGTACTTTGTTATATTCTAGGAAAATAAGTATACGGATGCATGGGTACATAATACAATTCATTGTACGGAGGTCTTTAAACGTTTCTCCCTACAGTTCCTCCAACTTAATCTCCCAATTGCTACTAGTGGTGAAAGAGGTTGGCCCGGTCTGGACGACGGTAATTGTTAATATTGAGATCCTTATCAGTAGACTTTTGTCCTTAGAAACACGAAATTTTCTTAAAGCGTACACATTGTATATGCTTATTAAGGAACTCTGAATGATTTCCTCCGAATGATTTCCTCCAACACCACCTTCCAATTCATACCTTTCCTCGCTCCTTAGAACCAAAATCAAAGCTCCTGTGTGCGTAGCGGATGGAATCCAATTTAACTTTAAAGACTTTTCTGAAATATTACCAAATGGAAACAGATTCATTTTCCTTCCATGCCAGATGATATATACTGAACTGAACAAGACAAACTTGAACTGATTTCCACCTCTCGCATTGTTTAATTTCCATTACGATTCTGTTTCATCCTCAGTTTTTAAGCTGCGAATTTTTAAGGGTTCTAGCGAAATGTTTTGGGAGTGAAATCGTCAAGTTGCAAATGAATGTTTACATGAATATTCATACGAGCAGCATGAACCAGGCGAAGGAAGGCATTTACATCTGTTTATATGTGTTATTAAGATGTATTATAGAACACAGAGGTTCATTTAATTGATAGTCACGTTATCTTTAGATTTATACTTTTGGTCTGTTCGGAACTGATGAGAAAGGTAGTTTTAGTTGGGGATGAAGAATGCTGTGTAATTTATGGTCTTATTCATATGCTTTGTGAGACCAAGAAAAAGATAAATACTGTAGATTTTACAGGAAATTATAGAGAAAGAGATTGAATCGTATACTTTCGAATTTTGTATTAATTAAATTTTTAACTAGCTTAGAGAGAGAGAGAGAGAGAGAGAGAGAGAGAGAGAGAGAGAGAGAGAGAGAGAGAGAGAGAGAGAGAGAGAGTTTATTGCAGTTAGGCAGTTGATAATTTGTATATTCCAAACTGCCGAGAATTTTCAATATTTAGCTAAGTAAACATTTAGAAATGAAGCGTTTCTGTCCTTAGAGTATATACTGTAGAATACAAAAAAAAGAAAAAAAAGAATAAGCCTGGAGTAATTAGATAGTGTGTATAAGTTGAGTATTAGTAGTTCATCAATGAGGGAGTGAGACTGGGTTCTGAAGTGTGTCAGGAGCGGCAGTTAGGTGATAACTGAGAGGCGAGATGAATGCAACTATTATGCAAATAAGTTATATTAAACAATCATCGAGTATTTATACAGCGCCTTGCGAGGAAGAACGTCACAAAAATTCAAACCTGAAAAAGCTTGTGCTAGTCGGAAATGACAATATGGTCTATTAACACTGCAGGGAAGAGCGAGTGGTAAGATAAAAATCAAAACCGTTACAATGTACGAGCCCGTGTGAAACACGTGCGGTACAGAAGTAACGACAAACTAAGTTGGGCATATTTATCAGTTAGCTGGAATGAAGGTAGACCAGACTTCATTAGGATGTACATTTTATATGAAATTCTCCGAGGATAGCGGTATAATATACCGTCAATATCTGCATCAATTTCATGACATTCTTTGGCAGTAACTCTCTTATGCCTCAGATATACCTGTTTAATGCTTTACAATAGAGGTGAGGGATAATAAACTAGTTTCTCATCTAAATTAGATTTAAACCTTGCGAGGAAGAACGTCACAAAAATTCAAACCTGAAAAAGCTTGTGCTAGTCGGAAATGACAATATGGTCTGTTAACAGTGCAGGGAAGAGCGAGTGACAAGATGAAAAATCAAAACCATTATAGTGTACGAGCGCGTATGAAACACGTGCGGTACCGAGGTAATGACAAAGTAAGTTGGGCATATTCATCTGTTACCTGGAATGAAGGTAGAGCAGACTTTATTATGAGGTGCATCTGATATGAAATTCTCCAAGGATAGTGGTATAACACCGTCAATATCCGCATCAGTTTCATGACATTCTTTGGCAGTAACCCTCTCATGCCTCAGATATACCTGTTTTATGCTTTACAATATAATGGAAGGGCAATAAACCAGTTTCTATCTAAACTACATTCAAACCTCAGTGAACATTCTTGGCTTGAATCCAGAGCACTGCTTTAATGGTCCTTGGATTCTGCCATCGATGCCCTTTGTCAGTGATACAGTAAGGCCTCTGCTAAAAACATTGGAGGATTTTCCACTAACAATTGAATTATGCTCTTCTAATAACGCTGTCCAGAGGATCACTAGGAGGACCGAAGACCTTTAAGACAGGAGCTAAGTGATTACAAAAGGATGGTATTTTCAGTTACCTTTCATTATCAGAATTTGATGATGATTATTTATAATGATAATGAGTCGTCATTGTGGAAACCTTGCATTGTACCCTTAAAGGAGTTGGGACAATGTCTCACCGTCCCCGCTAGCTTAGGTCCAAAGATCATCGCCCTATTCTAGCATACCATCAAACCTTGCGATTTGGTTTGTATATCCTGCTAATCCTCATCCACGTGTCTAACTGACTAATTCTTAGTAATAGAGTTATAGATTTTGTATAAAGTCATCTTCTGCTGTCTTTATGTAGTATCCGCTGTTGTCAGAATCTTGTCGCATCTGAAACATCCGCCTCAAAGATTTACTGTGAGTATAAAAATTGCACAATTCATAAGATTAGTCTTTGGGATTGAAAGGAGTAAATATACAATATCTTAATGGATTTGTTGTTTAAATAAACGGTAATTAGCAACTCTCGCTTATAACAAGATGTTGCTAATGTATCTGATTCACTCGCTCGATTTTAATCATCTTACTGATAATGAAATTGTAATACAACTACGCTATTTCTAAATTGTGTCTTGAGCTCTGATGCTGAAGATGTAATCGGATTTGAATGCATTTCGACTTTAGTTTAACTGATTATTGTGTTGTAACTTAATTTGTTTTATCAGTAGTTATGTTCTTACCTGTTTTATTGTATATTAAGTGTTTTGTTTAAGTTTATTTAAAATTATTAATTCTTCATTGTGGTGCTTTTAAACCTTTCTATTGAATTCGTCTTATATTCGAATGATGACAACAACATTCATCTCCTTTATTAGGATCTTTCCCAGACTATTTAGCTTTTATCTTCATTTCCATCTTCTTTATTTATTTTTTTTTATTTCTTTGATAATTTTGTCTCTTTGCCAGAGATATTTATTGTGTTTATGTTTTGTTCATTTGAGAATATCCTATTTTGCCTTTATAATGAATGTTTTATTTTTATTTCCGTCTAGATCAGTACTTTTCAAGATTATCATATTTTCATTCTCTAGGCTTTACTAGATTATCCATTCTCTCGTTTTTCTTTTTTCTTTATTCATCTCTTATTTGTCTTGCCAAAGACAAATAAGAACTTTTATAAAACTTATAACGATTTCAACCCAAAATAATTCATGTTTATATGAAAGGCGAAGCATAAGGAAGGTCCTGAGACCGTCTTCAAATGCCATTCAAGAGCAAATGATGTCAAAAGTTAACATTTGTGTATTGAAGTATTCAATGACCAAATATGGCAACGTTACCATTACCAATGACAATGGAGGCCAAGTATCAACTCCAGAATATTTCATTCTTTGTTATCTCTTAGCATTTATTCATTTGTTTGTGTAAAATATTCATTTGTTCCTTTGTTTGTCTATAATATTAATATATTCATTTGTTTGTCTATAATATTCATTTATTCATTTGTTTGTCTATAATATAATTTCCATAAAAATGTGTCCATTCTCAAGCATGGGGAGAATATGTAACTTGCTTTTTCAAATCTGTCTCTGTCTCTCTCTCTCTCTCTCTCTCTCTCTCTCTCTCTCTCTCTCTCTCTCCCTCTCCCCTAAACATCCACGTCAACCTTCCCGCCTCCCAAATTCCCCGAAAGTTGGCTCCTCAACTGGAAGCGTGTGGATCCATCGTAAGGAACAACAGCTGTTTGAATTAATTCATTCAATGGCTCAACTCAGCTGTTGTTTATGTCTTTCTGTTGCGAACCAAACACCGTCGACGTGTCCTGTCGTCCGGTTTTCTATCAAATCTAATTTCCAGAATCAGCAACAGTGGAAAGAGATAGTGCATTTCGGTAACAGCTATAAATTGCCGTCGCTTTTACCCTCTCTAGCGGTTCCATTAAACGATTTCTTTCATTCTGCTTTCTCTCACTCGCACTCACACATACAGTAACTAAAAACGTACCCCATATATATATATACATATATATATACATATATATATATATATATACATATACATATATATACATATATATATATATATATATATATATATATATATATTTATATATATATATATATATATATATATATATATATATATATATATATATATATATATATATATATATATAAATAAATAATCTATGTGTGCGTATACATATATGAATATGCATATATAAGCTACATGTACATATATACATGAATGTATATATATATATATATATATATATATATATATATATATATATATATATATATATATATATACAGTATATGAGAGAGAGAGAGAGAGAGAGAGAGAGAGAGAGAGAGAGAGAGAGAGAGAGAGAGAGAGAGAGAGTGGGGGGGGGACTTGTGGATAATTGAAAGAGATACCACAGCAGATCTCCAGAAAACCTCAATTTCGGAATCTGTCCCCAAAATGGCGCCTGATTTCTTGCCTGAATCTCCTCTAATTCCTTTCTTGCTTCGCGGAACCAATTTTGCTCCAGATTTGATCCCTCTTAAATTGGCCACGAAAGCCTGTGTCAAGTGGAGTGGGTCTTCCCTTTCCCTTTCGGGTTTCATAAAAAGGAAACAGAAGGGAAGTGCAAGGAAAGAGTTTCTTACTCTCCCTTCATTCTTCTCTCCTTTCATTCTTCTCTTTCTTTCTATCTAAAGACGAAGGTGAAGCAATAGACTTTTGTAGGTCTAAGGGTTCAATGGCTTATATTGGTTACCTTCGAAGAATATTCTTTAAAGTTTTAAAGGTTACTTATGAGTGGCAGAGGAGGAAGAGAGTCATTATAGTTTACTTTACTTTTATATAAATGAAATATTTACACATAATCAGTACTGAAGTCACCTTTCCAACCTACATAACTCCAAGGAGGACCAAGAAATTGCTAGTGATCATTTAACACGTAGAACGGTGGTCTTGCCCTGAGCCACCAACCCTTTATCACGAGGAATCACAGGGATAGTAAGGTCATGTTCCCCATGAAATCTCTCGAGCCCTGAGAGAGGAATTGAGATTTTTAAGTGACGATTTCTCCAAGCTTCCATAACCATGTGTAGCATAATTTGCTGTGTATTATTGACATTGCTATCTTCAGAAGTCGTTCCTTGTGGAGTTTCTATATACAAACTCGTAAGAAAATTAATCTTAGATGGATTATAGAATTAATATTTTTGCCAGATGTAGATTATAGAAAAATGATTGTGGATAGGGAAGAGACATTGTAGAATCTAGAGGAGTTTGAAAGCGATTGCAAGGAGGTTATATAAAGGCCTTTCATGGAGAGAGAGAGAGAGAGAGAGAGAGAGAGAGAGAGAGAGAGAGAGAGAGAGAGAGAGAGAATCTCAACATCACCGTATCTTTTTAAAGGATTCAGGGTATTAAGTCGGTTGGCATCTTACTCCACTGAATGTCAGGTAAAACCAGAGTTTATTTTGAGAACGCTCTCGGACATAAGTAGCATTTACAGTAAGCTTTGCTTTTAGAACGCTTTCGCGAGGCAACTTGTTTGAATTTGGAAGGCTCACAGAGAGAGAGAGAGAGAGAGAGAGAGAGAGAGAGAGAGAGAGAGAGAGAGAGAGAGAGAGAGTTTTATTTTTCCCTGCTATTCATAGTTCTGAAAACACTTGGCAAATTCTTTCTCAATAACCCTTTTATTTGTATTGACATCAGTCGTAGATTTTACCAGATAAGTTCCGTGGGATGTGGGCGGGGGGGGGGGGGGGGGGGGCGGTCGTTGATAAAACGCTTCTTTACTCTTAACCCTTTAATTGTTTCACGTATGGTCACTTGGCCAAAACAATAGGCAATTAAGCACTTGGTAAAGTTGTTGCAAAAAAAAAAAAAAATTTAAATGAAGCTTTAGAGTTTCATCATCATCATCTTCTCCTGCGCCTATTGACGCAAAGGGCCTCTGCTAGATTTCACCAGTCGTCTCTATCTTGAGCTTTTATTTCAATACTTCTCCATTTATCATCTCCTACTTCGCGCTTCATAGTCCTCAGCCATGTAGGCCTGGGTCTTCCAACTCTTCTAGTGCCTTGTGGAGCCCAGCAGAACGTTTGGTGAATTAATCTCTCTTGGGGAGTGCGAAGATCATGCCCAAACCATCACCATCTACCCCTCATCATGGTCTCGTCCACATATGGCACTCGAGTAGTCTCTCTTATAGTCTCATTTCTAATCCTGTCCTGCCATTTAACTCCCAATATCCTTCTGAGGGCTTTGTTCTCAAATATACTAAATGTATTGGTGATTGTTTCATTTTCATACCATGACTCATGTCCAGAGTAACAACGATCTCACTAAACTGATATATAGTCTGATTTTTATATGAAATTTTAGGCGATTTGATATCCAAATTTTACTTAACCCAGCCATTGTCTGATTTGCTTTTTTTCAATCTTTCACTAAACTCTAGTTCTGAAGACCCTGTATTGGAGATCATAGTTCCTAAATACTTAAATGATTCTACCTCATTAATCCTTTCTCCTTCCAATGATATTTCATCTTCCATTGCATACTCCGTTCCCATCATTTCTTTCTTTCTTCTATTTATCTTCAGCCCAACCTCGTGTGATATTTCATACATTCTGGTAAGGAAGCATTGCAATCCTGTGGTGTTTTGCTAATAATGACAGCATCATCAGGATACTCTAGGTCTGCTAAATGTCTATCACCAATCCAGTCCAGTCCTTCTCCACCATCTCTGACTGTTCTACACATTACAAAATCCATGAGGAGGATAAACGACATAGGTGACAACACATTCCCTTGGAGTAATCCGCTGTTCATTGGAAATTCATTTGATAAGACTCCATTAACATCAACTTTGTACTTACTATGCTCATGAACAAACTTATTTAAATATACACAGAC
>NC_090743.1:103375933-103390933 GCF_036898095.1 Palaemon carinicauda | reverse complement strand
TACTTTTTTATTAATTCTAAACTTGTGTTCAATTTTTTTTCTTATGAAGTATATGCTTATATTGTTGTTTAGGTTTTTTCTCATAATCTCCGTTTTGAATGTTAAAACAAAATTATTTTCATTATTATTCTAAGTCCTGTCTGAATATTATCCATAAATTCCCTAACAGCCAAATGAGCCCCCCTCCCCTCACTGCCTTGGCACTGCTTCCCATCGCCCCGTGGCACCCTCATATGCATTCAATCCTTTGGTGCCATAATACATTTTACGATGGAATATTTACCCCTTTCCAGGACACCAAATTGGATCGAAGGAAAGTGGCACTTCAGCTTCGGATTCTTTCGGGTTTTCTATTTGGTAGAAGTTCGGTTTGTTTCTGGCTGAGGAAAAGGGGGGGGGGGGGGGTTGTTACTCAAATGCTTCTTAAGCCGAAGGGTGATGCCCCTAGGTAGATTTCGAATTAACATATTTTTATTCTTGTCTTTTTATCAATGTCTCTATGTGTATTTTTTTTCCTGATATGCTCACTTTTGGTTATTATTTCTCTGTGTTTTGCTTCTTGTGTCTTGAACTGTTGTAAGTGAATGTTACCAAATTTTGAATGTTTTAAACTTTGAAATACTTTTTTTTTAATTTTTTTTTTTACAATTTTCTGTGCTAATATTTCTTTTATTGTGGCTTGTTTGTCTGCTTTATTCATTTGCAACACTTTATATTTGTTTATGAATGTCAGGCAAATCTCTCCTGAGCCCTAATTTACATATCAAAATGTGTATTTTTTCTATTATTCTTTAGATTAATCTAATCTGTTTGGTCACTGAAACATTATCAGCATGAATTAAGTTGATGTCATCCCGGATATAATTATTTCAATAGAATTTTCAGATATCGTAAAGAAAATATTTCTCGAAGCAAACGTCTCTGGAGTATCGAAGGTAGTTAGATTATTTTAATGAGACTTTTTGCTTTTTTATCTTTGTAGCTATAAAAGCATTTGCAAATGTGTATGACTAAGAAATTGGTTTTAAAATACATCACTCGTAAAAGCAAATTCCGGCATCAGATTTAGAGCCATCAGTATATATAAAAGTCTATTCCCTTTGTTCTCCCACGTGTTCAAAAAAAAAAAAAAAAAAAAAAAACGTTTGTTTTTATGCTGTTGTTAGGCTATATCAGTGGTTCCCAACCATTTTTTCAGGTGACCCCAATCATTCCCCTCAAGCCATGACCGGACCCCACTAATTTAGTTGTAAATGCATTATTATGTATCACTAGTTGTTGGCTGTAAAAGTAAGGGACAGTAAATATCCTTCTATAAGAAAGGTACTAAAAGGTTGGAAAAGACAAAATTAACATCATTAAATTTTATTATAGCATTATATATTTTAAGGTTTAATATTAATAAAAAAAACCCAATTCTGGAATAATACTTTGTCACATTCCACAAAAACAAACTAAAAGTATAAATGTTTTCTATTAAATGGTAAACCGATTTTAATGGGAGCATTGGGCCTGGATCATGCTGCTAAGTTTATCTATTCGTGGTTCAGTCTTAGAAAGTGCTACCCTCAAATCAGGCTCCAGCCGATTTCTGTTTTTTTTTTTTTATGGCAGTCAGAGCTGCAAACCCTGATTCACACAAATAGGTTGTAGCGAAAGGCAACAATACTTTCACAGCCTCACCTCCAAGGACTGGTTTCTCTTTCTTTACAGCAGTCCTGAACACGCCTAATGATTGTCGCTGAAAGTTGAAATGAAGAGTTTCATCATGATGCACCTCGATGAGCTCCTCTTGCAGATTTCGGATAGAAGACTCTTCTTTTGAGAGGTCCTCGGTGTGGACATCGAAGTGACTGCGCACCCCTCTGTATTTCTCATGCAACTCTCAATCCGGAATATACCTGTCAAACTCCTCACTTAATTTCTTAAGGTGCCCAACAATGATACTTTTTATGTTCAAAAGTGAGGCGTCTTCATATTCCAAAAAAAGGTTCAAGAGTGGAAAGGACGGAGTTTTTCCCGTTAGATTTTTCCCTTCCAAAACCTCAGCATTGCCTTGATAGCCCTGAACTTTTCTGACACTGAGATGAGTTTCATCTATCCCTCTCATGGACATATTCAGAAAATTCAACTCCGAAAATATATTTGTCAGATATGCCAGTTTACGCAACCATCTTGGTTCTGTAAGCCTTGATGCCAGTGCACGTTTTTTCTTGTTTAAGAAGATTTCAACCTCTGCGTGCATGTCAAACACTCTCTGGAGCATTTTCCCTCCAGACAGCCACCTGACAGAAGAGTAGTAAAGCAGGTGTGCATATTCTGACCCCATATCAGAACCCATCTGATTGAACAGTCTTGAATTCAGGGCTGACAATTTAATAAAATTCACTATTTGAATCACGTCTCCCATCATGGCATTAAGCTCAAGAGACATTTTCCCAGAGGCAAGGTTTTCCCGGTGGAGCAGACAGTGAGTCACTATCACTGTGGGGTTGACTTGTTTTACCCTAGCAGTGAAACCCTGACGTGCCCCTGGCATTGCAGATGCTCCATCTGAGCACACACTGGAGCACTGATCCCATCTAAGGCCTTCTTCCTTGATGAAACTGTCAACCAACTTGAACAGATCTTCACCTGTTGCTGTCGTTTCCAGTCGTTTACAGAACAGAAAGTTCTCTTCAATGTCACTCTTCCCTTGGTACTGCACATATACCAAGAGCTGAACATCGTCACTGATATCGGTTGACTCATCCAATTGCAAGCTGAATTTTCCGCTATCCTAGATGGCAGCCACTACGTGTTCTTTGATGTCTCCCGACATCTCTTGAATTCGTCAATTAAGTGTGTGGTCTGACAGTGGAATAGTTTCAATTTTTTTTCACTGCAGCATCTCCGATAATGGCACGAACCATGTCAAGGGCTGCTGGCTTTACCAACTTTTCCAACTTTTGTGTGTGGCATACACTAACAATTTTTTTTTGCAACGAGATAGGATGCAAGTGTTGCTTGTTGAACAGAATACAGTCCTGTGTGCATAAGGTTGTCTAATTGCTGACGCTTCAGTTGTTCTTCTTTCCTCTTGAGATACTCACAATCTTTCCCCGCCAGAGTTGGATGTTTTCCCTGGAGATGGCGCTTGAGCTTATTTTCTTTAAGCGACTGGTGGCTGAGCACTTCCCCACATACAACGCATTGAGGTTTTTTGAACCCATGATCGATGAGACACGTAAACCCAGTGCCAAGGAATTCTTCTTTGAACGTCCGCTTTCTGGACATCGCTGAAGAATCTGAAATGAAATGTGTAATTGTTCAGTTACAAATCAGACAAAAGATGTTTGGTACAGTCTGCCTAGAAGGAATAGAGGAAGGGGCCAAGGAGAGAAGAGGGGATGGGGGCCAAGGAAAGAGAAGAGGAGGGCGACAAGGAAAGAGAAGGAAGGTTGAGAGAATAGGAAAGAGAGGGGACGGAGAAAAGGAAAGATGCAAGGAGGAATAAAGAAAGAGGGTAGGTAGCAAGGAAAGTGAAGGGGCAAGGAACATGGAGGAGGTGTAGAGAGGAGGGGAGGGGTCAAGGAAGGAGTAATAAGGAAAAGAAGTGTAATATATTTGCAAATCGCAGTAAATAAGACGAAACAGAAAACCAAAAAATCAATGATGTACAGCACTCCAAATCTCGCCAAAACAACAACCTCAAAAACCAACCATATACAATACTCCAAATCTCTAAACAACCGCCAAAACAACAACCTCAAAAACCAACGACATAAAATCGTCCAAATCTCTAAACAACCGCCAAAACAACAACCTCAAAAACCAACGACATAAAATCGTCCAAATCTCTAAACAACCACCAAAACAACAACCTCAAAAACCAGCGACTTAAAATCCTCCAAATCTCTAAACAACCACCAAAACAACAACCTCAAAAACCAGCGACTTAAAATCCTCCAAATCTCTAAACAACTGCCAAAACAACAACCTCCAAAACCAACGACATAAAATCGTCCAAATCTCTAAACAACTGCCAAAACAACAACCTCAGAAACCAACGACATAAAATCGTCCAAATCTCTAAACAACCACCAAAACAACAACCTCAAAAACCAGCGACTTAAAATCCTCCAAATCTCTAAACAACCACCAAAACAACAACCTCAAAAACCAGCGACTTAAAATCCTCCAAATCTCTAAACAACCGCCAAAACAACAACCTCAAAAACCAACGACATAAAATCGTCCAAATCTCTAAACAACTGCCAAAACAACAACCTCAAAAACCAACGACATAAAATCGTCCAAATCTCTAAACAACCACCAAAACAACAACCTCAAAAACCAGCGACTTAAAATCCTCCAAATCTCAAAACAACCGCCAAAACAACAACCTCAAAAACCAACGACATAAAATCGTCCAAATCTCTAAACAACCGCCAAAACAACAACCTAAAAAACCAACGACATAAAATCGTCCAAATCTCTAAACAACTGCCAAAACAACAACCTCAAAAACCAACGACATAAAATCGTCCAAATCTCTAAACAACCACCAAAACAACAACCTCAAAAACCAGCGACTTAAAATCCTCCAAATCTCTAAACAACCGCCAAAACAACAACCTCAAAAACCAGCGACTTAAAATCCCCAAATCTCTAAACAACCACCAAAACAACAACCTCAAAAACCAACGACATAAAATCGTCCATATCTCTAAACAACTGCCAAAACAACAACCTCAAAAACCAACGACATAAAATCGTCCAAATCTTTAAACAACCACCAAAACAACAACCTCAAAAACCAGCGACTTAAAATCCTCCAAATCTCTAAACAACTGCCAAAACAACAACCTCAAAAACCAGCGACTTAAAATCCTCCAAATCTCTAAAAAACCGCCAAAATAACAACCTCAAAAACCAACGACATAAAATCGTCCAAATCTCTAAACAACCGCCAAAACAACAACCTCTAAAACCAACGACATAAAATCGTTCAAATCTCTAAACAACTGCCAAAACAACAACCTCAAAAACCAACGACATAAAATCGTCCAAATCTCTAAACAACCACCAAAACAACAACCTCAAAAACCAGCGACTTAAAATCCTCCAAATCTCTAAACAACCACCAAAACAACAACCTCAAAAACCAGCGACTTAAAATCCTCCAAATCTCTAAACAACTGCCAAAACAACAACCTCAAAAACCAACGACATAAAATCGTCCAAATCTCTAAACAACTGCCAAAACAACAACCTCAAAAACCAACGACATAAAATCGTCCAAATCTCTAAACAACCACCAAAACAACAACCTCAAAAACCAGCGACTTAAAATCCTCCAAATCTCTAAACAACCACCAAAACAACAACCTCAAAAACCCGCGACTTAAAATCCTCCAAATCTCTAAACAACCGCCAAAACAACAACCTCAAAAACCAACGACATAAAATCGTCCAAATCTCTAAACAACTGCCAAAACAACAACCTCAAAAACCAACGACATAAAATCGTCCAAATCTCTAAACAACCACCAAAACAACAACCTCAAAAACCAACGACTTAAAATCCTCCAAATCTCTAAACAACCGCCAAAACAACAACCTCAAAAACCAACGACATAAAATCGTCCAAATCTCTAAACAACTGCCAAAACAACAACCTCAAAAACCAACGACATAAAATCGTCCAAATCTCTAAACAACCACCAAAACAACAACCTCAAAAACCAGCGACTTAAAATCCTCCAAATCTCTAAACAACCGCCAAAACAACAATCTCAAAAACCAACGACATAAAATCGTCCAAATCTCTAAACAACTGCCAAAACAACAACCTCAAAAACCAACGACATAAAATCGTCCAAATCTCTAAACAACCATCAAAACAACAACCTTCAAAAACCAGCGACTTAAAATCCTCCAAATCTCTAAACAACCACCAAAACAACAACCTCAAAAACCAGCGACTTAAAATCCTCCAAATCTCTAAACAACTGCCAAAACAACAACCTCAAAAACCAACGACATAAAATCGTCCAAATCTCTAAACAACTGCCAAAACAACAACCTCGAAAACCAACGACATAAAACCCTCCAAATCTCTAAACAACCGCATAAAACAACAACCTCAAAAACCAACGACATACATTCCTCCAAATCTCTAAACTGCAATAAAACAACCTCTAAAACCAGCCACTAAATATCCTCAAAATCTCTAAACAACCGCCAAACCAACGACCTTTCAGACCAAGGGACCAGCGCCGCAGACGCGCCAACTTCACAAGAACATACAAATAGAATAACACATCTAATAACACAATAAATGAAATAACAATAAAAACAACACAAACCCACAATAAGTAAATAGAAAGGAAGGGGAGGTGGCAAGGAAATATAGAAGAGGAGGGGAGGGGGGGGGAAGAAGAAGGAGGTGAGGGGTAAAAAAAGAAGCAGGAGGAGGAGGGGCGTGGAAAGACGGGAAAGGGGAAGGGGGGGGGGGTTAAGAGGAGCAAGTAAAGGGTGGCTAGGGGAAAGAGGAAAATGTAGGAGGAGAGAGCATGAAAAGTGCCCCCTCCTCCTTCCCTGGCCCCTCTCCTTTCCTTCCTCTTCCTTTGCCCATCTCTCTCTTTAAATTTGGTGGGGTGGGGGGTACCATGTGGTTTTAGAAGCCTCAATTATGAACACTGATAGGCTATCATCCACTGACATACTGTGGTGCAATACTTCGTCGGCAAGGGAAGTACTCAGTTTCTATTGTCGGCATACCACTTTTTCGTGAGTAATTAAGAATTTTAAAGAAACAAAGACTGAGTGCAACCTATGCAGCACATTCGAAATCATTATACAGGTATAAATGCATCAAATTATAAGGCGAAAAAATTTCAGACAGTGTTTCTTGCTGTGGCAGTACAGCTGGAGTGGCTGCCTGGTTGATGCTGTTCACGTGTCCAGGTCGTACGGCACTCGGGGATACCACCATCAAAATTTAGCTTTTTTTATAATTATATATGAAGAGATATATACAAATCGATAAATAAAAATCCACAAATACGGTCATATATTTTGTCTTTACTGCGAGTACTGCCATATTTTGAATTTTTATTTTTATTTTGAGATTTTGGCGACCCCAGGGTTGGGAAACCTAGGGCTACATAATACATTGCAGTTTTCATAATTCTTTGTTGCATTTGTCAGGACGATTAAGTAAAGTTACTGTAGTAGATTTTGAAACCTCAGGAGATTGCCAGGTCTCAAATGACAACTTTGGAGTTCGATAAATAATATTATTTCATTAACATCATCAATAAAAGACTCTTTTCGTTGTGAAAATGGTGATATTCTCGCAATAAGAAGTTTTAGGATAGGTTCAGTCAACATACAAATAAATTCATATTAAATGAAGCTAGATAATAATATTTTCTTGAAAAGGAGGAGACGTGACTTCTAATAACTCGAGGAAATACACGTGAAAATACTTTTTATAGCTGATATATGAAGTGAATCAATTTCTTGTCAAATGTTCTGATATTCAACTGATTCTAGTTTGCTGGAAATTATCGGTGGTTACAAGAAATTGAATATTTTAGCAATCTATGATGGTTTATACAGATGGTTGCTAGTTTTTCTAAGGTTCTTAATCATTGTGTTGGTCACGCAGAGTAAAGCTATTGGTTATATTGCTATCACTGAAACAACAAAGTTTAAGTTCACTTGACTTACGGGCGATTTGAAATATGTTTACCGGCGTCTGAATTGTTAAGAAAAATATGCTTCCGTGGGCCTTGTTGAGGGAATAGGGCCAACGAATTACGTAAACCTAGACTACCTTTTTTTTTTCTTTTATTATCTCTCTAGTCCCTGACAAGCATATAGCATTAGAGTATAACACCATCATCCCATGCAAGTGACATACACACTCACTCCAAACTGTCAGTTGGAGTGAACTGAAAGGCTGAGGAACTGCAGTGCTGCTATCCACACACTATTCTCTTCGTCATGCAGAATAATGTATAAGAAACTGGTTGTTGAAAAGACAAATTTATCTCCCATGAACAGTTTATCAGAATTATTATTTGATTACTTTGTTTTTACTCTGTTTAGTAGCTGAATTATCCTTTAGTTGTAATTTTGAAACTAGAATATCACAAGACGCTGCCTAACTAAAGGTCTTCTCTTCCAATGAAGTCAACATCACTGGCCAGTTCAGACACAACCATCCTCTCGAAACGTTAGGCCAAACTGAATTTACTTCAGTGTGGAACGCTTCCCCTAGTCCCCTGAGTCGCCACACGCGATGAAAAGATTGTCAGTTGCGCAGTACTGAAGACTAGTTTTTGGGTAATAACATAAGTCAGAAAACAGATTTGACGGGAATAACTTCATTGGGGTCTAATAATTAACTTCATTTAAATTGAACCTAAATGTTTATAAACTGATTTTAATAATAATAATAATAATAATAATAATAATAATAATAAATTTCAAATTAGAACATACAGATAGAAAAAAGCAGACTCTGGTTTTACAATAAGAAACACAGCTATAACCTCTACAAAGACAGACAAATACAAATATTATGAGGAAGTTGATAATAAAACAAGACATTACAGTATTGGTAAATGTTAATCAAGATGCATTGCAAGTAACTTACCTATATCATTCATATTACAGAATGTGCTATTATGACATGTAACTTATATATATATATATATATATATATATATATATATATATATATATATATATATATATATATATATATATATATATATATATATATATATATATACCCTACTGCCAGTGACTTCATCAAGATGGGCGGGGGTGCATTTTCACCACACCCGAAGTTCTCGTATACACCACCAGGTTGCTCATCTGCTTATATAACCGTTGGCACACATGGATTGCTAAGATATAGCCTACCGCCTATATTAGTGTACGCGACCCTGTCAAAATTACGGCTAAATATTTAGATAGATATGTACGTACACACACATTCAACTCTTCCCATCCTCTCCCCCCTACCCCCAACCCTCCCCCCCCAACCCAACGGGAATGTCATGTTTTGTCATATGAAAAGTATATTTATCTTTTAAGTTGTTATACAAAATCTCACCAAAATAGTTTATTTAAAGTTTTCTTTTGTTAGCAACAATGTTCTTTATAGTTTTCAAGTCGATTCGTGCAAGTAACCTTCCTCATTTCCGTTGTAAATCACTTTCATTACTATCGAAAATATTCTTTTATTAAACTTAGTGATTATATGAGAACTAACTCTAAAGGTTATAAGTCAAATTGTACCCACAGTATATTCTCCGCACCAAATTTCAAACAACATTAGGAATGAAAGTAAGTTTGTACGGGTTGGTTACTAACAGTGCAGGGAAGATAAGATAATCAAATCCATTATAGTGTACGAGCGTGTACGAAACGCGTGCAGTACAGATTCGTAACATTGAAAACGAGCGCTCATAATCAACCTGTTGATGTAACAACGGCCAATTTCATTGTGTTACTGCATTCATTAGGAACTAAACTATTAATTATTGAACTGCAGTTGAATGATGATGATAATGATAATTATAGCTATTGTACTCCTGAACATTAATTTATGAACACAGCCAATACATAACATCGCTATATATTACCAACTGCAAGACTTATTTCGATCAATTCCTTCATTGTTGTACTTTTTGTCGAGAATTGAAACGCATTCATTCGTGGCAATGAGGAAAAATTGTGGATTTTAAAGGGGTGTTAATTTTACGCTGTGTTATTTCCATCTGCTATGAATGCGTCTATCAATCAGTGTCATTTCGAAAGTTCAAGAAAATAAAATGATGATATTTCCATTGAAAATTGCTGAGAAGTCTATGTAAGTTTTCTGCAGTTTAATACTTAACTACCGCGAGCAGCCTACCTTTTCCACCCTTATTATTGCCAAATGGTTACTTACCAATATTATTATTTTTTCTTTTATAAGCCTCTTCTTACTTTTCGAAACTCTCAATTAGAATAATATTTGCCTTTGTCTGTCTTTGTAGAGATTATCCCTGTTTCAGGTCAGACGATAACTTATACCACGCTCTCATTGTTAAACCAAACAAAATATCACTGCTGCGTTTTTGTATATTCTAATGTGAGAGTTGTATTATTATTATTATTATTATTAAAGTCTATAAATATTAGTTCCCTATGAATGCCGTTACTGGTATCTTAAATAGAGCAGTTACCCCGCCCCAAACTGCACTTCTGTTTGGGGGAAAACAATATCACCACTTGGCCAAGCCTCCGTTTTCAGCCAATCAGCATCAGCGAAGCCTCCCTTTCTACTCCCCCACCCGTACCGTCCCTTCCCCATCCCTCTCATTCTCAGTCCAGCAGCTGGCAAGTGATGGTCCCTCTTAGTTTAAATTCGTGTATCTTGTTGACTTTGTGGATTACATTGTGTTTATTGCAGTGCGAAGGGATAATTACTCGCTAGAAACATGGCATCGAGTGACAGTGATGTTCTATTTGAATCAGTGCTTTTAGAGGATAGTGTTAATTATGTTTTAACGTCATCAGTGAAAGAGGTGCACTCCAAGGCAAGACTTTTCAGTTTCAATATAGCGGAAGGAATCCATTGTATAAACTTGAAAATGTTTAACTTGATTTTTGTTTGAGGGAAAAAAGTGATCTAGGCCATAATGGAGGCCGTAGGAATGGGGATTTTGAGAGCCTGTGTTTTACACATAATAGAAGAATCTATTACGAACGAACGAGGGTTCTTTGATCTGTGTTGTTGGGCTACAATACACCTTTAGTTGTGTGGGTGATAAACAATACCCCTGATGTTGTGTATGATATGTCAAGTACCATAGTGCTTTTTGGCAATACTCTGGGTACCATAGGTTTTGTTGGTGACAAACTTAGTACCATATGATGTGTTGGTGATAGACCTAGTGCTTGCATTGTGTTGATAACAGTCGTAGTACCATAGTTATCATTTGTTTAATTCTAGTACTAAAGTGTCTGTTTAGGATAAGATTAATGCCATAGTGGGTGTTGGTGATAGACCTAGTACTGCTGGGTGTCTTGGTGTAGACATTGTACCACAGCCTCTGTTGATGATAGACCTTGTGTTGCTTGGTGCCATGGCTTAGACATAGTACCACAACCTATGTTAGTGATAGACCTAGTGTCGCTTGGTGTCTTGGTGTAGACATAGTACCACAACCTCTGTTGGTGATAGACCTAGTGTTGCTATGTGTCTTGATTTAGACAAAGTACCACAACCTCTGTTGGTGATAGACCTAGTGTTGCTGGGTGTCTTGGCGTAGACATAGTACCACAACCTCTGTTGACGACAGACCTAGTGTTGCTTGGTGTCTTGGCGTAGAAATAGTACCACAACCTCTGTTGGTGATAGACCTAGTGTTGCTATGTGTCTTGGTTTAGACAAAGTACCACAACCTCTGTTGGTGATAGACCTAGTGTTGCTCTGTGTCTTGGTTTAGACATAACACCACAACCTCTGTTGGTGATAGACCTAGTGTTGCTGTGTGTCTTGGTTTAGACAAAGTACCACAACTTCTGTTAGTGATAGACCTAGTGTTGCTGGGTGTCTTGATGTAGACATAGTAATGCAACCTCTGTTGGTGATAGACCTAGTGTTGCTGTGTGTCTTGGTTTAGACAAAGTACCACAACTTCTGTTAGTGATAGACCTAGTGTTGCTGGGTGTCTTGATGTAGACATAGTAATGCAACCTCTGTTGGTGATAGACCTAGTGTTGCTTGGTGTCTTGGCGTAGACATAGTATTACAACCTCTGTTGGTGATAGACCTAGTGTTGCTGGGTGTCTTGATGTAGAAATTAGTACCACAAACTCTGTTGGTGATAGACCGGGGTAGGGTCAACTCGGACCATTTCCAACTCGGACCATTTTGAAATACCAACTCGGACCATTATCTCGACCATCTCGGACCGTCAAAAACTTAGATCGGGTAAAAGCCTTCTAAAAGCTGTTTCCCATTTCATTGCTGTGAATGTATGATTATTAATTTGAATATGTTTTATTGAACATTTTACTTTGTCTTTTGCTTCTACATTTGCATGTTTTTAATAACTCTCCTAATAATAAATATGTGTGACTTTCACTGTTCTCAATTTATTTTTACCAATTGTTCTAATTTATAATCTTATCAACCTGGTCCGAGTTGGTTCACTACTGTGGTCCGAGGTGGTATATTGTGGTCCGAGTTGGTTATAATGGTCCGAGTTGGTGGAGGTACGGTCCGAGTTAGTAAGGGTCCGACTTGGCGATGGTCCGAGTTGGGGGTGAAGCGATAGACCTAGTGTTGCTGGGTGTCTCAGTGTAGACATAAAATACCATAGCCTCTGTTGGAGTTTCTCAAAAAAATAAGAATCTTGGTATAGGAATATTTACAATGAATTTTAGCCATTTAAAAGGAACATACTCTCTTTAAGGAACCAAGGGCAGAATGTAGAAGACCTGGACAGTACACAAGTTAGTAAATGATTTAAGGGACATTAGAATTTTGAAGACAAACCAGAAGATTGCTGTTCAGTTGCCCGTATTGGACCAGAAATTCAAACGTTCCTTGAAGGGGATGCATGAACGCAATTGACGACAACTGGACGCAGGCTGAGACTGCAATTGAATCTGCGGAAGAAAAAACAGGTGGGCTGCGTGTTTGGGGAGCCTTATAGGTCTACCTGCTGAGTCATCAGTCAATAAGTATAAAACTACTTTTCTTCAGAACAACTTTATTCTCTCCAGAAAATTATCATCACATCTAAATGTGAGATGATGGAATAACATTGAATTCCATGAAACATGTGGTAATGCTCCATACCCTCAGCAAGTCACAGACTGCAGAAGAAGGAGGGGGAGGCGTGAAGGGTGAGTGTTACCATTAACGTTAACAAAAAAAAGGACAAAGTTATCATTTCTCCTCTTTTGTTCATCGTTGTTCTGATTACTATTTTTGAAATCTGTTTTTTACTGATCTCTGTTTTCAACCCATACATTGTACCATAACACAGGCATAAATTTACGATGTTTTTTAACTTATAACTTATTCACAACATGCGCTCTAAGGCAACTTTGAAAATTGTGTAAAGCATTTGCGTCGTATTTACATCACAATGCTAGGTAGCTCTGTAATTATATCCATATTTTAAATTTATTTGAGGAATTGTAGGTATTCAAAGATATGTCAAACATTTTATTCAAATAGGCTTAAGGCCCAGTACACTCTAATTTACGTATCAGCCTCGCGGTGAAGTAGTGGTGGTAAAAAAAATGCCCAGCGGCCAAAGGGTAAATGCAACACTTCACTTGTTTTCATGCACTAGTTGCCCAGCTGCAGTTCAGCTTTCATTGAGAAAGGATGTAAGCTGATGATTTAAGCCCAGTACAGATTATGATTCATGATGGCCACAGTAATGAGTGGATACGTATAGTTTTTTTTTTTTTTTTTTTTTTTTTTTTTTTTTTTTTTTTTTTTTTTTTGAGGGGCCGCACCTAATTCTGTTCCAGTGCACTCCGCTAGTGTTGCGTCACCGTTCAACAAGGAGCGACATACACTCTGCTCTCCAGCTACAATGGCTAACTCGCCGTTTCCCATTGAATGGACCAGGGTTAAAAGAATACCCTGGATTGGATCAACACCTCATTTTATTTTATTGTTATACTTTTAATGATGATAATAATTTTATTGATTTTAATAATAATTTTATTGATATTATTAATTCTATTAATAATAATAAATATTGCTATTATGATTGAAATAAAATGAAGTGTTGATCCTTGTTCAATCAATGGGAGACAGCCAGTTAGCCATAGTAACTGGAGAGCACACCGTACCTCCATCCCGTGGAACACTGCCACAACAACTGAGCACTGCAACAAATGCAGGGCTCTCAGTTCTCTTTCAGTGAATTTCTCTAGACAGCTTGAAAATGTTCTCTAAATCTCTTCTTATTTCTCCAGATGAAAAATGCATTAATATTGGTCCTGAAGTTAATTCATGACAAAATTCTAATGCTTTTACTCTTATGGTGATATCACACACACACATATATATAATGTATACACACACACACACACACACACACACATATATATATATATATATATATATATATATATATATATATATATATATATATATATATATATATATATATATATATATACATATATATAATTCTGCTAAGCAGTGCTAGCGATATACGACAAATGCATCATATAAGCCATATTAGGTTAAACAAAATCCAATGAAATCAAATTAATGCTTCATTTAGTAAACAAAAGTAAAAAAAAAAAGAAACCCAAATGTACTTCAAGAAAAAATAGCTTCATTTTTTTATAGTAAGTAAATAAAGAAAATAATATGAACTTCATTTAGTTCATAAAGGGAAAAAAATCACCAAGAAATCCAAATTAG
Organism: Palaemon carinicauda; assembly: GCF_036898095.1. Taxonomy (NCBI): domain Eukaryota; kingdom Metazoa; phylum Arthropoda; class Malacostraca; order Decapoda; family Palaemonidae; genus Palaemon; species Palaemon carinicauda. The sequence goes on along the minus strand of NC_090743.1, from coordinate 103,376,478 downwards.
GAGTATTAGTTATTGAAAAGTTAATAATTGGGGATTATTAATATCAATAAAAATCTCAAATTCTTTCTGATCATTCAATAATTATTACTTCCTGAATTTCTCTTTCAATATGTTTTTACATTCATCATCCGTGGCATCACTTTTGACCCCACTCATTGCGTATTTTAAACGGTCATCTAAAATTAGCTCATGAGCTGATATGCCCGCAATCTTTAAGCCATTTTTTACATGAAGGAGACTGTTGAGACTTGAACTCTTCAAGGAATTTCTGACATCTGTTTTAATCAGGCGTACATGACTGAAAAGTCTTTCGACTGCTGCATTCGAATTTGGCAATGCCAAGCAATACCCGACTACTTTACTTAGGTTGGGATACTTCATCTGGCCATTAATTTTTTTCACACTAAGCTGCTGCTTCCAAAATTCTGCAGCATCCTCCCCATTCATCATACCTCCATGAAGAGCAAGGTGCCTCCACTCCAAATCAACTTCTTCCTTGTCAAATAAATCATTTAAGACAGGAAAAGATTTGAACACATTTCTTA
>NC_090743.1:103365933-103370933 GCF_036898095.1 Palaemon carinicauda | reverse complement strand
TTCCATCGAGTTTGTCAGAGTGAAGAAGCGGAAGCATTGGTGAGATCTCCTTCCTTGGTTACAAACTGAAGCAAACCTTCCTGTTTCCTTTTTACTCCTGGGAGGTGAGAAAAACAGGTTAGTCTACGATAGACAACCTTTGAACTTCATTGTCATTGTTTTGTTGGTTTCCAAACTGATTTTGTTAATTTTGTATAGTTTGTTCTTTTGGAAAGTTCTCTTTTCCTTCAAAATTACGTCTTATATATATATATATATATATATATATATATATATATATATATATATATATACATATATATATGTATATGTATATATATTTACATATATATATGTACATATATATATATATATATATATATATATATATATATATATATATATATATATATATATATATAAATATATATATATATATATATATATATATATATATATATATATATATATATATATTATATATATGTATAGGTACATATATATATATATATATATATATATATATATATATATATATATATATACATATGTACATATTGTTAGTAATGGCGGTCATTTCGCCACCTTTTTCAAATAACAAAGGACCCCGCCAGCAAGCATGAGTCAAAATGCCACGAGTTTTGGGACCCTACCCAGAGTCTCACCCCCCTCCAACCATCCTATACCAGTCTACTCCCCCTGAGATCTCAATTTCAGCTACCTTCTACAAGTCACGTGAGAACATCGAGGTCCCAGGACGAGGGAAGCGAGCTGTGAAGGATGTGGGGACACGAGATCAAGCCTGACCAATAGGACAGCGGTCAGGCCAATCCCCCCTACCCCCCCCCCCCCCCCCAATTGGGGGTCAAGTGGGGTTGATCTACCCAGGGAAAACTGGGGATTTCCTTCGTGAGTCAGCATCCATAAGGAGAACATCTCCTCTTCTTCACTCAACCTCCTCGAGGGAAACAACATCGCTCTTCACCCTCAAGACATCAGGGAGGCAGGACCTCTGTCTACTTCTTTCCACAAGGGAGGGAAATCAGAGTCTTTTTTACTAAAGGTAAGGTGTCTGATTTTGAGATTCTCAATATCCTTACCAACCTCCCATCCTTTCCTTATCACATCCCATTTTTCCTTATCCTCTAAAGAAAATCCTACCCACTGAACCTTGTATCCTATCCCCTATACCCAGACCACGTGTGCCGTTTAGTCCTAGTTTTAATTAATTCACCCTGTGACAGTGTTGATTACCATGTGTAACGTTTAAATCCCTAAGCTTTGCATTTTCATTTAATTTGCTTAAAGGTTTTAACCACACGACTTCATCGTGTTCCCAGCCGGTAGAAGTAAGTGTGCTGTTAATAATTCAATTTATTTCCCTTTCCAGGGAACGTTGTTTGCTGTGCTGTCGTTTCATCCACGGCCAACCAAACTCCATCTGAAGCTCCTCGTGGCATAAATTAAAATAGTTAACTGTTGTGCTCCCCTTTCTTTTATTAATTCTTATTTAAGTGTTATTGTAAATATATAATTTTGTCAGTATTCCTTGTATCATTGCTGACTGGCGACCTACCATTATTATTTGTTTTGCTATGGCCCTTGAGTCCCTTAAGCAAGGCCGGACTCGAACCAGTGGCCCGTAACATATTGGCGACCTTGCCAGGATTCGTTAAGACAGTAATTTCAAATTAATTTTATTAAAGTCAAATTCCCCCCTTTTTCTGTCTTTAGCGACTTGACGAACCTCAATTTCATTTCAAGTAAATTATATTATCACTGGAGTTGGAACCGTGGAAGAACACAGCAAAAGCCTTCTATTCTCATTGTTAAAGTTTTGTGTTTATTAGTGCGTGTGTTCGCGCCGCGAACCATTTTGTTTTAAACCCACGTGGGAGAAGTCTAGTCCTATTGTGTAGCGGGATAACCAACCGCGTGAGATGAATTTGTGTTCTGTTTTTTTCTGAGTGTTTATTATCAATGTGGATAATTTTTTTTCATTTATATATTGTGCAGAGTGAATGTTTAATTTTGTGTTAAAACTTAGTGAAGTGAAATTTACAAAAATCTAGGAGAATCCGTGGTACACAAAACCACGTGTTAAATTCCAGTGAGGCTTAATTCCCGTGTTGGTAACGGTAAGCGCACGTGGCATTCATTTTTTCAATTTTTCCGTTTGACAAGTAAGGGTATGTAATTTCCTTTTATTACTTTCTCGTGGAATATTATCTTTATGTACATTTTTTTGAAGGGGATAATTTTCGTTAGACTGTGTAATATGGTTAACCTAAAGATAAAGGACCTATGATGTCACATTTAATTTAAATTTTTTCAGTCAGGGTATAGGATCATTAAGATAAAATATTTGGGAGTGTAATTTATTAAATTCATTTTTCTTTTAAAGGGAAAGTATGTAAAGGGGCTGATGTTTTAACGAAGCATTAAGCAATCTCAGTGACATTGTTTGTTTTATTTTAATTTGTTATACTTTAAGTATAAATACAAACTTGCTTTACAGTCACAGAGTTGCAAGTGGTGGTGTTGCAAGAACGCACCCACACATTTTTACAAATCCATTTTTTTTCCTTAAGACTAGCATAGGAGGGTCACACATTGTGGAGATTCCATTTTTTTTCCTTAAGACTAGCATAGGAGGGTCACACATCGTGGAGATTCCAATTTTTTTCCTTAAGACTAGCATAGGAGGGTCACACATTGTGGAGATTCCATTTTTTTTTTCCTTAAGACTAGCATAGGAGGGTCACACATCGTGGAGATTCCATTTTTTTTCCTTAAGACTAGCATAGGAGGGTCACACATCGTGGAGATTCCATTTTTTTTTCCTTAAGACTAGCATAGGAGGGTCACACATCGTGGAGATTCCATTTTTTTTCCTTAAGACTAGCATAGGAGGGTCACACATCGTGGAGATTCCAATTTTTTTTCCTTAAGACTAGCATAGGAGGGTCACACATCGTGGAGATTCCAATTTTTTTCCTTAAGACTAGCATAGGAGGGTCACACATCGTGGAGATTCCATTTTTTTTTTCCTTAAGACTAGCATAGGAGGGTCACACATCGTGGAGATTCCATTTTTTTTCCTTAAGACTAGCATAGGAGGGTCACACATCGTGGAGATTCCATTTTTTTTTCCTTAAGACTAGCATAGGAGGGTCACACATCGTGGAGATTCCATTTTTTTTCCTTAAGACTAGCATAGGAGGGTCACACATCGTGGAGATTCCAATTTTTTTTTCCTTAAGACTAGCATAGGAGGGTCACACATCGTGGAGATTCCATTTTTTTTCCTTAAGACTAGCATAGGAGGGTCACACATCGTGGAGATTCCATTTTTTTTCCTTAAGACTAGCATAGGAGGGTCACACATTGTGGAGATTCCATTTTTTTTTCCTTAAGACTAGCATAGGAGGGTCACACATCGTGGAGATTCCAATTTTTTTTCCTTAAGACTAGGATAGGAGGGTCACACATCGTGGAGATTCCAATTTTTTTCCTTAAGACTAGCATAGGAGGGTCACACATCGTGGAGATTCGATTTGTTTTTCCTTAAGACTAGCATAGGAGGGTCACACATCGTGGAGATCCCATTTTTTTTCCTTAAGACTAGCATAGGAGGGTCACACATCGTGGAGATTCCATTTTTTTTCCTTAAGACTAGCATAGGAGGGTCACACATCGTGGAGATTCCATTTTTTTTCCTTAAGACTAGCATAGGAGGGTCACACATCGTGGAGATTCCATTTTTTTTCCTTAAGACTAGCATAGGAGGGTCACACATCGTGGAGATTCCATTTTTTTCCTTAAGACTAGCATAGGAGGGTCACACATCGTGGAGATTCCATTTTTTTTCCTTAAGACTAGCATAGGAGGGTCACACATCGTGAAGATGCCATTTTTTTCCTTAAGACTAGCATAGGAGGGTCACATATCGTGGAGATTCCATTTTTTTCCTTAAGACTAGCATAGGAGGGTCACATATCGTGGAGATTCCATTTTTTTCCTTAAGACTAGCATAGGAGGGTCACACATCGTGGAGATTCCATTTTTTTTCCTTAAGACTAGCATAGGAGGGTCACACATCGTGGAGATTCCATTTTTTTCCTTAAGACTAGCATAGGAGGGTCACACATCGTGGAGATTCCATTTTTATCCTTAAAGACTAGCATAGGAGGGTCACACATCGTGGAGATTCCATTTTTTTCCTTAAAGACTAGCATAGGAGGGTCACACATCGTGGAGATTCCATTTTTTTTCCTTAAGACTAGCATAGGAGGGTCACACATCGTGGAGATTCCCTTTTTTTCCTCAAGACTAGCATAGGAGGGTCACACATCGTGGAGATTCCATTTTTTTCCTTAAGACTAGCATAGGAGGGTCACACATCGTGGAGATTCCATTTTTTTTCCTTAAGACTAGCATAGGAGGGTCACACATCGTGGAGATTCCATTTTTTTTTCCTTAAGACTAGCATAGGAGGGTCATACATCGTGGAGATTCCATTTTTTTTCCTTACTAGCATAGGAGGGTCACACATCGTGGAGATTCCATTTTTTTCCTTAAAGACTAGCATAGGAGGGTCACACATCGTGGAGATTCCATTTTTTTCCTTAAGACTAGCACAGAGGGTCATTCATTGTTGTGATTCCATTTATTTATGACTAGCATAGAGATTCACCCATTGTTGTGATTCCAATTTTTTAAAGACTAGCATAGAGATTCACCCATTGTTGTGATTCCAATTTTTTAAAGACTAGCATAGAGATTCACCCATTGTTGTGATTCCATTTTTATATGACTAGCATAGAGATTCACCCATTGTTGTGATTCCGTTTTTTTTTAAAGACTAGCATAGAGATCCACCCATTGTTGTGATTCCATTTTTATATGACTTGCATAGAGATTCACCCATTATTGTGATTCCGTTTTTTTATGACTAGCATAGAGATTCACCCATTGTTGTGATTCCATTTTTTTTTTCAAAAGACTAGCATAGATGTTCA
>NC_090743.1:103330933-103358433 GCF_036898095.1 Palaemon carinicauda | reverse complement strand
ATTTCGGGGGTGGGTGATAGCCTGAAGTTGAGGTTAACACCTAAGTAGGTAAAGTTGTTGACCCATTTAATAGGTGTTCCTAGTAGTTTTAGTGGGAGGGGGGGGGGTGTTGAGAGTGCTTGACAGCCATGGCTTTGGTTTTATTCGGGTTTATTTTCAGTCCTAAGACCTGGCAGCTTGCTGCAATGGTGTCTAGGGCGATTTGCATTTTACGGTGTTTGTTGTTGACTGTTTGTGAGCAGACAACGCAGTTATCGTCTGCGTAGATGAAGATTTGAATGCCCTCCGGGTAGTCTTCTTTCAATATATTTTCCATTAGTACATTGAATAAGAAGGGGCTTAATATCCCTCCTTGTGGAGTACCATTTTCGAGTGGTATGTATGGTGACGTGGCTCCCTGGAAAGTAACTCTAGCTTCCCTGGTTTGGGTATATTTCTGCGTCCACGCAAGGAGGTGGCCTCTGACGCCTTTGATGACTAGCGATGTCAGAATAGCGTCAGAGCTGGCTAGCTCATAGGCCTTCTCAAGATCAAGGAAAACAACTAGTGCGCTTTTTCCGTTGACTGTGGCCATGACATCAGCTAGACATTTTTGTTTTCCAATGCCTCTCGTGTAGGCATAGAGCCTGTCGTGCAAAGGGCCCACCACCCACTGAAGTCGCCGGAGGACCATCCGTTCAGCTACCTTACCAGTGCAGCCGAGTAGAGCAATGGGACAATAGGCATTTATTTCCTTAGGCTTTGGTATTGGGTAGGTGTCTTGTTTGTTCCATGGTTCGGGCCTGATGTGCTGTGCATGCGTTAGGTTAACTATGTGTAGGTTCGCCAAGATGCTTTAGCATAGAATTAGTAATGCCATCGGCACCAGGGGCCGTGTCTCTACATTTAGCTATGGCAGCATCAAGTTCGGCGGAAGTGTAGAGTGCATCAGTGCATGACGGTTCATTGCAGGCTGCTCTGACTAGGTCATTTCTTCTGGGCCGAAGTTGTTCCTGCCTGACCTGGGTAGCTGGGCATAGGTTAGTTGATTTTGTCCGATTTGCAAAAGTTTGAGCTATGTTCATGGCCTCTTGATGGGGTTGAGGATGAGTGGGCTTGATCTGGTGTCTTTTGGATCCTGAGACCTTGTTAAACCAGGCCCAGATGGCTTTGAGAGATGTTTGTTGTGAAATTTGGCTGCACCATTGGAGCCATTTTTCCCTTTTTACTTCGTTGGCAACTTGAACTGCTTTGGCTATGAGCTCCCTCAGTAGGAAGAGTAGCCCATCAGTCCTGTGCCGTCTGAAGAGCTTCCTTGTCCTGTTTATTCATCTGTTTATTTCTTTTATGCGCGGGCAGTAGTACCACGCTTCCTTATGATTGTGTTGCGGGTTCCTGCCTTTCCTGGGCATGGAGGCATCCGCAGCCATGGTGATTTGTTTTGTAAACTCTGTAAGGAGAAAGGTGGGGTCCTCAGATGGGTTTTCTGCGAGCTGGAGAGCCCATGTTGTCATGTGCCTCTCGAAGATGTCCCATTGGGCAAAATCAGGATTCCATCTTGCCGGGGGTGGTGGGATTGGTGGGAGTTTGGGGGTTGGTACCGTGGCGAGGATGGCGAAGTGGTAACTGGCGAGGGACGGGTGTAACATCCAGGAGGCGGTGTTGTGGAGGGCTCTTGGGATGAACATTAAATCTAGGGTGCCACCAGCAATGTGGGTGCTGGCAGGTAGCCTGTTCAGAAGGGCAACGTTAAGGAAATCCTGAAGGAGGGAGTATAGGTGCCTCCCAGTGGGGTTTGTACTTGTAGAGTGTAAAAAGGGGTGGTGAGCATTTAGATTACCTGCTAGGATGGCGTTGGAAGCGGAGATGGAAGCAATAAGGTTTTCAGCTTCCAGAGACTTTCTCAGGCTTTTATATATGTTGTGTAGGGTGAGTGTTGTGTGGGCCAGTCTGATTTCTACACTGAGCAGTTCAGCTTCTCCGCACTGTATTGTCGGTAGCTTTGTGGACTGTATTGTGTCTTTTACTAGTGTGAGTAGTCCCCGTGTTGTGTCCGTGCGAGGAGTTTTGTGTATAGTGTATCCTTTGTAGGAGAAGAGTGAGTTCTCCCTGAGCAATGTCTCCTGTAAGAGGACCACGTCTGGCTTGAGGGCGGCAGTCTGAGATTGCAGGAGTGCATACTTGCTGCTAACTCCTGCGATGTTCCACTGCATAATTTTAAGTCCCTTGCTGGTTTCATATGTGTGTAGGTCAACTTCAGAGTCCGAGCTATTATTGCTGTAGGGATCCATGGTATTGGGTCAGGTCCTTAATCAGGTTTGCTATGATGCGCGTGTAGTCTGGGGAGAGCCCGGGGGCCCCATGAAGGGCTGAATTGAGGTTTATAGTGATCTCTTGTAATTTTTTAATGCAAGAGCAGCAGGATAAGAGATCGGGCTGGGAAGGAGAGGTTGGGCTGGGTTCCAGTGATAGCCTACTATTGGGTAATCTGTTTGCTGAGTGGTTGGGTGTGGGTGAGGTGGTAGCAGAGTGCTGTACCGCAGGGAGAGGCCTGGTCGAGCTTAAAGAGCCAGCAGAGTTCTGTACTGCAGGGACAGGCTCGGTCGAGCCTGAAGAGCCAGCAGAGTGCTGTACCGCAGGGACAGGCTCGGTCGAGCCTGAAGAGCCGGCGGAGATGCTTGGACAGGAAGAGGTGGAGGGGTCGATATCTGGTTCAGGTGGAGGGACCTGCTGTGAGGATGAGGAGGGGGTGGGGTCCGAGCTTGCTGGAGAGAGGGGAGCAGGGCTTTGATGGGGAGGCGTGCAAGGAGGTTCGGTGCCAGAGGGGCGGATAGCTGGTTTTGCAGCTTCAGCATAGGATTGGAGACGTAACTGTGGAGGATGGTAGGATTGGGATGGGTGAAGGCGGAAGGAGGGGCGGGAAGGATTGATTTGAGTTCGTGAAGGTGGTGGGGTGCCCCTTCGATTTAGCTCATTGATGAAAGCTGGGCAGCGTTTGTTCCAGGCATGATGATCGGCAAGGCAGTTGGGGCACTTGGCTATGGTTGGCTGATTGTTTTCATGTTTAGTGATACAGACTTCAGTTTCGTGTTTCTCCGAGCATACCCCACATCTAGTCTCGTATTGGCACTGACTCTTGTGGTGCCCAAAACGCTGGCAATTAAAACATCTTGTGGGCGGTGGGATATAGTCTGCAACTCTGTATTTGCCCCAATGATTTAGATCGAGAAATTGGGGAGTGGAGGGGCCTGTGAAGGTGCATACTACTGTGGTGGTATCAAACTTCTACTTGTTCTTCTTTTACTGTTTGCGAACAGCTTCTGAAATGGCCGGGTGTTCGTTGATGAAATCTAAGTCAAGATAAAGGGGGTATCCATACACATAAATTTTTCGCCTTCTTTGGGAGGGGTTGAGTTCTGTAAAGTGGCGATAGTTCCTAAAGGTTTCAACTGTTTCGACATTCTTGGGAAAGAGGATGAAGTTCCCATCGTTAGTTATTTTGTAAGTGTAAGCTATGGCACTACCTGCTTCTTTACCTGATTTTACTGCTAAGTCTATCAATTTACTAGGGGAGTGGTTTGAGTTAGTATCCCTAGAGGCTTTGAATCTTGGAAGATCTGATAGGGAAGGAACTGTTGGTTTTAGTTTACCTGCGACATTCAACGTCGTGTTCTCCGTGGGCCTCCTATTACCTTGGGTCCTTGTTTTTGCGTGCCGTGCACTTTTGACTTCCTATGTCGGGCTTGGCAGTAGGCCGTGTCTTGGGCCTGACAGAGGGGGGAATAGCCGTTTCCTGTTGAGGGGCTGCTGAAGTATCCTTTATTCCTGTCTCTGGTCCGTTATCTGTTTCATCCATTTTGGGTACCGGTTCAGGGGAGCCTGTTTCGGATTGCGAAAGGTCGAGATGGAGGCGTTCAATGTCCGAAGCTCCGGCTTCAGATTCTCCTTGACTGGTGTGGGAGTCTCTTCTCATCCTAGAAGAGTCCCCACCATTTGGGGAGATAGCTTCGACACTTTTCCTTTTAATGCCCCCTACAGAAGGGGTCTGGGCGCCTTCATCAACCATTGTTAGGGCAGCAAGTGCGATGAGACTTAACACAAATGACTTGTAGAGCAGAAGCAAAAAATGGCTGATAACGGTCTGTTGCACGCAATGCAATGGGGAGGTGTTTGGTTTCACTTAGTCAAATGGCACAGGGCAACAGAGTACTAGGTTGGGCTGGTTGGATGTGCTTTGTCTAATTCTAGAGAACGAGATAAAATAGAGCTTTGGGTTACAAAAGCCCTTCTTGACACACTGTTTTATGGGTTATTTCAGGAAAAGCACTGGAATAATAGCTGTTCTGTGTTGTCTGAGGTTGAGAGCACTTGAAAAAAAAAAAAAAAGGATTAAGGATTGAAAGTCGTGAACATTTCGGTTTTAAACCCTTAGAGTTTTGTGTTTTCTGGCCGTTAAATAGAGAGGAGACTTAGTTCGGTGATAGATTCGTTGCATCAGGTATGTTGCCACTGGGTTGGATCACTGTTGTGTTCTCACAGCATTGAAGTAATTAATCTTAGTAAAAATGAATCTTTTAACTTGTCTTTGTGAGTAAATCCTTTGATAAACAAACTGAGGTCAGTGAAAAAACACGATTTTTCGCCGATATTCACGGGAGAAGGAGCTTATGAAAACACCTATTGTTTGTTCTTCATAGGCTGAAAATCGTGCACATATTCACTGAGACACGTGGGTGTAGGCACTGGGAATATAAGCACAGCTTTACGCCGATATTTACGGGGGAAAGGAAACACTTATTGTTTGTTCCTAACGGCGCAATAATAGCACAATTTTACGCCGATGTTCTCGTTCCTTATAGGCGCAAAATTGTGCACATATATACTGAGTCACGTGGCTTTAAGCACTGGAATAATAGCACAATTTACCGCCGATGTTTTCGTTCCTTATATGCGCAAAATTGTGCATATATAAACTGAGTCACGTGGCTTTAAGCACTGGAATAATAGCACAATTTACCGCCGATGTTCTCGTTTCGTATAGGGGCAAAATTGTGCACATATACACTGAGTCACGTGGCTTTAAGCACTGGAATAATAGCACAATTTACCGCCGATGTTCTCGTTCCTTATATGCGCAAAATTGTGCACCCTAAACTGAGTCACGTGGCTTTAAGCACTGGAATAATAGCACAATTTACCGCCGATGTTCTCGTTCCTTATATGCGCAAAATTGTGCATATATAAACTGAGTCACGTGGCTTTAAGCACTGGAATAATAGCACAATTTACCGCCGATGTTCTCGTTCCGTATAAGCGCAAAATTGTGCATATACACTGAGTCACGTGGCTTTAAGCACTGGAATGATAGTACGATTTTACGGTGATGTTCTCGTACCTTGGGCACCATCGTAAGCTAAGCTTGAAGTGAGAGGTGCTGTTAAGCACCTTTATCCCAAAACGCCTTTGCATATTTGGTTATTTTCAAGACACGATGCAGAATAGGATGATTTTCGCTGGCATTCTATTCGTCTAACCTCGCTGGCCAATCTTTCCTCTATTATATTCAGGGCTTCCTCCCTTGAGAATCATGAGAGTTTATTTTAGATTTTATCCGAATAGAATTAGGCAGAATACGTCCTCCTCCATAAACATTGGGAAGCAGAGGAAAAGTGACCGGATATTTTCTTTTAATCGAATGCTTTTCTCAGGGGAGAGAAAGTTCGTTGAGAAGAATCTCGGGGTAAAGAAGAAAGTTGAAATGTGGAGAGGATCTTTAGTAGAGGGGCGAAACCTGAAAATTGCTTTTTCAAAATAATTTTCTGTTACAAGCCGGCATCCACCATATTTTGTTAAAATATGATGTTCTGCATTCAGTAAGGGTGGATGACTTGAGATTTTTCAAAAAGGGCCAAAATTAACCACTTTTGGCGAATACGCGATTTGAAAAAACGACGAAAAAGCTGAAGCCTCGTTTAGGAAACACTCTGTAACTTAACCATCTTGTATGCTATACATGATTATGATACCTCATTTTGTAGCTTATGATAACACCTTTACAATGAAATAAACAAATATGAAGGATTTGGAAATTAAGGGTCCTGATAAGGTCAAAGGTCACGTGATCACGTGATTACCTATTTTGGGGGGTATTCAATATTCTTGACCTCACATATCATACTTTGCCCGCATATATTTCTATAAAGATGGTTTTAATCTTAAGAGGACATCCTTAGGCAGTTTTTAAAAGTAAAAGAGTCTTTCAATTCCTTCTTACCTAAATTTTATGAGGGATTGAATTTCGACCCTTTTTTGGGAAATCACTAAAATCGTTGAAAATCGTGTTCTGACTACTTTGTTGTGACAATAATTGCTGTTATTATATAGGCCTATATAAGAAGTTTTGTGTTAAAAATAAAGTCTTAGAGACGTAGAATAAAGGGTACATGCAGTTAAAAAAGGGGTCAAAGGTCATGTTCATCATGGATTACATAATTTCACGGTATACACCACATGTAGTGAAATTCTCCCCTAACTCTAACCCCAACCACAATCACTGTTCCTGTTGCTAAGCATGTTGGTAGGAGAAAATGATGACCCAGATCACAGTAAACGTATACTTAGCATTGCACAGGGCATTATATATGTTTCTTCTAAAGGTAGAAAACTAACCCCTAAGCATATTGGTCTCGGTATTTCAGTACATCATGCCACCAGAAGTAAATCTCTTGTCCAGCTTCTTCATGCTGCTGGCCATTGCGTTAGCTATGAGTGTGTGCAAAGGATTGACTCGAGCATAGCAAACTCTGAAATAGATCGGTATAAGGCCAATGATAATGTTGTTATTCCTCGAAATTTGAATCGGGGTAAGTTTGTCCAATTTGCAGGTGACAACATCAATATTTTAGAAGAAACCCTTGATGGTAAAGGACAATTCAATGCCACCCAGATGGTATCATTTCAGGAGAAGAATAGCGAGGTCATGCCAAATGTGGACGATACCTGCATAGGTAAGGATAGATCTATTGTCAATTCGATTCCTTCAGACTTTCACGAAACCCTGTCAAGCGGCTATACTAAAAGCAGGCGACCTTCTCCAGTGTTACCAACAATTGATTTAGATTGGTACAGAATGACTGACGAAAATGAAGCTATCAAACATGCCAAGTGCCAGGATTTAGCTTGGATTCAATCACGCATTGCTGGTTGTGAAAAGGAGATCAAAGTGTTCCTGCATGGACTGGATTCAATCAGATCATCTCAAATGTACGTTCAAATGTAGTCAACGTAGGGTACATGCCAATAATTCCTGCACCTGCTGATGATCCTGAGACAGTTTATACAGTACTGTCAAAGTGCAAATACATTGCCGAGTCCTTGGGACAAAAGTATACAGTAGTATCATTTGACCAGGCCCTCTATTGTAAAGCTAAAGAGATTGTATGGCAGAAAAAGGATGAACATGAAGATACAATAGTTTGATTGGGAGGTTTTCACATCATAATGAACTTCATGAAGGTTATTGGGCAGCCCCTTGAGGATTTCGGCTTGAAGGATGTCTGGGTTGAAAGTGGTATTTTCGGTGAAAACACAGCCAACCACATGATGGATGGTAAAGCATACAATAAGGCTGTTCGTGGTCACAAATTGACCGTAGAAGCTCTTTGGCGAATTTTGTGGAACCACGTCAACACATGGGCAGATGAAAATGGTAAAATGATCAGTGAAGAGAACAAGGTATGTGCGAATGAGATTGCTTCTGCATTCAGCGAGCGTAACACGGACAACTCTGAGAAGACATATGAAAGACTAGTTTCATTGAACATGGACGTCATAACACTTCTAAAGGAATTCCAAGGACATCATGCTGATGAACCAACATTTCAGTACTGGATAAACTATATGGAGATGGTTTCTATACTCTTGAACTTCATCCGAGCTGAAAGAGAACGTATATGGGAACTCCATCTAGCTTCATTTGCGAGGATGCTTCCTTGGTTTGCTTTGTACAACCATACAAATTACACAAGATGGGGACCAGTGTATTTGGCCGATATGAGACAACTACCTAGCTCTGCTCCTTATGTTCATGATCAGTTTGTTAGAGGGAAATTCTCGCAGGTATCAATTGATCAGGCCCTCAAGCATGTAAATAAGGTGTCAAAGGTCAGCGGCGGAATCATTGGGATAACAAAGCGGAATGCTGCAAGAGATAAATGGTGTCTGGTGTACAATGAAAAGGCAAGATTGGCAGAGGCGACCTTTAAAATGTTTAACCTCCATGTAGATGATGATATCGATGATGAATGGTGTCACCTAGAGTCTGGCCCTACTCGCCTTAAAAGAGACGAAGATGATGTTCAGAAGATAATGGAAGAATTCAAAAGATTTGGTGTATTTAGCTTCAGTGAAGAACATCACGAGGACCTAGTTTGCCTGACAACAAAAGACGTTGTTCCAGAAGAAATTACAAGGGATATAATGAAAGCCCCAATAATCGGAATGTCACTTCTGGAATCCTTTGTAGCCACCAGACTTCTTGGAAAGTCAAAGGACTTCTATGGAAAAATAGCCCGCACAAAAACTGCAGCCGTCAGCTCCATGTACAAAACTCAAGCTCCTTCAGTAGGTGGGAAACAGAAGGAAGTCAAAGCCGACCGTGATCTTATTCACAGATTGTTCGTTGCTTCACAAAGTGGGAGAGAGGTAGACTTAGTCAGTATCTTACAGCATGAACTATCCCCAGTCCCAAGGGCATTTGCTGGAACAAATCGTCAACTTCATACAACAGATAAAGCTCAGCTACAGGACTTGCTGGCAAAGGATATAGAGATCCCAGTTACACTTCCCTTGAGTGAAGCCAAAACATGGCTGCTTATCGATGGTCAAGCACTAATACAAGCTATTGGAAAGCCAGAAAATGTCAAAACCTTTGGTGACCTAGGTGAAATGTTCCGCACAAACATCTTGAACCGCTTTGGTACAACATACTCACGGATTGATGTCTTGTTTGATCGGTACATTGACAATTCAATAAAATCAGGTACACGCAAGAAACAAGCTGGAAAAGCAAGACCAATTAGACGTGTCATCAGTTCAAAAGCTGTAAAAGTTCCACCCAACTGGAAATCCTTTATGAGTTTGGCTGCAAATAAAGCTGATCTAGCTGCTTTTCTATCCAGATCCCTTGTTGAGGAAGCTGAAAGAGAGCTGTCATCTGAGTACGAGCTTGTTTTAGCTGGATGCTTTGAAGAAGTGTCAGGGGTTTGGTCATCCTCAAGTCGGACTATTGATCACCTCAAATCGACACAAGAAGAGGCCGATACTCGTCTCATACTTCACACTGAAGATGCATGTATCAATGGGTATGCAAGAGTGGTATTGGAATGCAGAGACACAGATGTGCTAGTGTTGGCACTTGGTTTCAGAGACAGGCTACCAGCACAAATATGGATGTACACAGGTAAAACGGGTAAACGGCCATACTTTCCAGTACATGAGATAAAACTCCCCGAGGAGATTGTAAAGAACGTTATAGCTTTTCATGCAATCACAGGATGCGATAGTGTCAGTCAATTTGCAGGAAAGGGAAAGAAAATGGCGTGGAAAGTATTCATTCAGGAACCTGAAAGTTTGGAACAGCTAGGGTCTGTGGAGCTGACTCCAGAAGCAATATCAGGTGCAGAAAGATTTGCTTGCAGGCTCTATGAAAAAGATTGCGATCTCATTAATGAAGCAAGAGTAAAGAGCTTTGTCCAGAGAAAGAAAACCCTTGACGCCCTTCCACCAACTAAAGATGCGCTTGACAAACATATAAGGCGCGCTAACTACCAAGCCCTTGTCTGGAAGAAAGCCTTGACTCCATCTCCCGTGCTACCTAATGCAACAGACAGTGGTTGGATACTTGAAGATGGAATGATAAAGCCAGAACTAATGACATTAGCACCTATTCCGAAAGCTTGCACTGAGTTAGTGACCTGTTCATGCACAACTGGCTGTGGCAAGAGATGCGGTTGTGTGAGAGCGGGGCAGAAGAATTGCACAAGTGCTTGTGCTTGTGAGGGCTTATGTAACAATAATACAAACGCAGAGGATGGTGATACAAACTAGCTAGTCAGTGAATATGTTAGAAGTTAAGTAGTTGAACTTAAATGACTGCCTATGTGTGCATACAAGTAACTCAGTGGAAAAGCAATTTTGACTTTTAAAGCAACTTGATCATATTGGATAATTATGTAATCATATTGGATAATTATGTAATCCGTGATGAACATGACCTTTGACCCTTTTCAACTGAAAACACCCCTTATCCACTGTACTATTCTAAACACAATGATTATAATAGAACAATAGCAATTAATATCACAAGTATTCAAAACATGATTTTCAACGATTTTAGGGATTCTTCCAAAAAGGGTGGAAATTCGATCCCTCATAAATATTAGGTAGAAAGGAGTTAAAAGACCCTTTTACTTTTAAAACTGCCTAAGGACGTCCTCTTAAGATTAAAACCATCCTTATAAAAATATATGCAGGCAAAGTATGATATTTGAGGTAAAAAATATTGAATATCCCCAAAATTGGTAGTCAAGTGATCACTTGACCTTTGACCTAATTAGGACCCTCAATTTACATAATCTTTCAAATATTTTTTTTTTTTTTTTTTTTTGTAAAGGTGTTATCCTAAGCTTCAAAATGAGGTATCATAATCATGTATAGCATACAAGATGATCGAATTACAGAGTTTTAAATAAACAAGTCTTCAGTGTTTTCGTCGTTTTTTTTCAAATTGCGTATTCGCTAAAAAGGGTTAATTTTGGCCCTTTTCGGAAAAATCTCAAGTGTCATCCACCCTTGCTGAATGCAGGACATCACATACTAACAATATACGGTGGATGCCGGCTTGTAACAGAAAATTATTTTAAAACCTTAACGAGGCCTCTTTTCAGATTTTGCCCCTCTACTACTTCTCAGGAAGGCGGGAATACCATCATAGTCCACAGTATATACTTGGCTGGTCTTTCTCTTTTATTGCCGAATGACGTTTGAAAGACATTGTGTACAGTATATATATGCATATATATATATATATATATATATATATATATATATATATATATATATATATATATAGATATATATATATATATATATATATATATATATATATATATATATATATATATATATATATATATATATTATGTAGTACACATAGGCTATATACATAAATGCGCATTTAGATATATACATCTATATATATATATATATATATATATATATATATATATATATATATATATGCACATATTTATCTCTTATCTATCTATCTATTTATCTTTCTATATATATATATATATATATATATATATATATATATATATATATATATATATATATATATATATGTGTGTGTGTGTGTGTGTGTCGATGTCTCGCAGGAATTTTATACAGGAGAGGGGGTTCCCAGCCCCCTCGTCCCGTCCCTTTTAGTCGCCTCTTACGACACGCAAGGATAACGTTGGCGCTATTCTAATTTTTATATGCCCCCGCGGCCACAGGCAAAGAGGGCAGCTGACCTGAGGTGGGGTCAGGGATTGGGTCAGTCATATGAAGAGAATAAGAAGAAGTTTTGGAAAGAAGTGAAGAGAGTAAGGAAGGCTGGCGCAAGAATTGAAGAGACAGTGAAAGATGGAAATGGAAGGTTGTTAAAAGGAGAGGAGGCAAGGAAAAGGTGGGCGGAATATTTTGAAAGTTTGCTGAATGTTGAGGATAATAGGGAGGCAGATATAATTGCTGTTCCAGGTGTTGAGGTGCCAGTGATGGGAGATGAGAATGAGAGAGAGATTACAATAGATGAAGTGAGGAGAGCACTAGATGAAACGAGAGTAGGAAAAGCATCTGGTATGGATGGTGTGAAAGCTGAGATGTTGAAGGAAGGGGGTGTGACTGTACTTGAATGGTTGGTGAGATTGTTTAATATGTGTTTTGTGTTGTCAATGGTACCAGTAGATTGGGTTTGTGCATGTATTGTACCACTATATAAGGGTAAGGGAGATGTGCATGAGTGTTGTAATTCAAGAGGTATTAGTTTGTTGAGTGTAGTTGGAAAAGTGTATGGTAGAGTATTGATTAATAGGATTAAGGATAAAACATAGAATGCAATCTTGGAAGTACAGGGTGGTTTTAGGAGAGGTAGGGGTTGTATGAATCAGATTTTTACAGTTAGGCAGATATGCGAGAAATATTTAGCAAAAGGTAAGGAGGTGTATGTTGCGTTTATGGATCTGGAGAAAGCATATGATAGAGTTGATAGGGAAGCAATGTGGAATGTGATGAGGTTATATGGAGTTGGTGGAAGGTTGTTGCAAGCAGTGAAAAGTTTCTACAAAGGTAGTAAAGCATGTGTTAGAATAGGAAAGGAAGTGAGTGATTGGTTTCCGGTGAGAGTGGGGCTGAGACAGGTATGTGTGATGTCGCCGTGGTTGTTTAACTTGTATGTTGATGGAGTGGTGAGAGAGGTGAATGCTCGAGTGCTTGGACGAGGATTAAAACTGGTAGGCGAGAATGACCATGAATGGGAGGTAAATCAGTTGTTGTTTGCGGATGATACTGTACTGGTAGCAGACACAGAAGAGAAGCTTGACTGACTAGTGACAGAATTTGGAAAGGTGTGTGAGAGAAGGAAGTGGAGAGTTAATGTGGGTAAGAGTAAGGTTATGAGATGTACGAGAAGGGAAGGTGGTGCAAGGTTGAATGTCATGTTGAATGGAGAGTTACTTGAGGAGGTGGATCAGTTTAAGTACTTGGGGTCTGTTGTTGCAGCAAATGGTGGAGTGGAAGCAGATGTATGTCAGAGAGTGAATGAAGGTTGCAAAGTGTTGGGGGCAGTTAAGGGAGTAGTAAAAAATAGAGGGTTGGGCATGAATGTAAAGAGAGTTCTATATGAGAAAGTGATTGTACCAACTGTGATGTATGGATCGGAGTTGTGGGGAATGAAAGTGATGGAGAGACAGAAATTGAATGTGTTTGAGATGAAGTGTCTAAGGAGTATGGCTGGTGTATCTCGAGTAGATAGGGTTAGGAACGAAGTGGTGAGGGAGAGAACGGGTGTAAGAAATGAGTTAGCGGCTAGAGTGGATATGAATGTGTTGAGGTGGTTTGGCCATGTTGAGAGAATGGAAAATGGTTGTCTGCTAATGAAGGTGATGAATGCAAGAGTTGATGGGAGAAGTACAAGAGGAAGGCCAAGGTTTGGGTGGATGGATGGTGTGAAGAAAGCTCTGGGTGATAGGAGGATAGATGTGAGAGAGGCAAGAGAGCGTGCTAGAAATAGGAATGAATGGCGAGCGATTGTGACGCAGTTCCAGTAGGCCCTGCTGCTTCCTCCGGTGACTTAGATGACCGCGGAGGTAGCAGCAGTAGGGGAGTCAGCATTATGAAGCTTCATCTGTGGTGGAAATGTGGGAGGTTGGGCTGTGGCACCCTAGCAGTACCAGCTGAACTCGGTTGAGTCCCTGATTAGGCTGAAGGAACATAGAGAGTAGAGGTCCCCTTTTTGTTTTGTTTCATTGTTGGTGTCGGCTACTCCCCAAAATTGGGGGAAGTGCCTTGGTATATGGATGGATGGGTGTGTGTGTGTATGTATATATGTATATATGCCCACATTTATTTCTATCTATCTATATATATATATATATATATATATATATATATATATATATGTGTGTGTGTGTGTGTGTGTATATATATATATATATATATATATATATATATATATATATATATATATACATATATATATATATATATATATATATATATATATATATATATATATATATATATATATATATATATATGTGTGTGTGTGTGTGTATGTATATATATATATATATATATATATATATATATATATATATATATATATATATATATATATATATATATATATATATATATATATATATATATGAAATAAAGAGGAGAACGAAGAGTCTGGACAACATCTCCGATATTTATCGGTGCCGACAAATAAAAGATATTGTTATTGTTAGTTCCAGTTCTTTTTACAAACTTAGTGTTGCCACAAAGTGTGCATATCTTACATAAAAATTTTAAGTTCTGCATATTTTGCTGCGATCAATAGATTTTTATGTTCATCATTCCATTTTTAACAATCACTGAATTTTTTAATCCGTATTCAGTATTCTTTAAAAACGCTAGGCATTTAACAGTCTATTCTATGTGGTACTATTTCTGATTTTAATGTGAACAAAATACTTAGAAAAATTAAGAATGTCAGTTTTGATGTTGTACCATTATTCACCTGATTATTTTCTGATGTGAAAAATTATTTATAAAACGTTACACTATGAATAGCTGGACATGCATTCTCTCAGTACAAGGAGAGATTTCTTTAAAGATTTCCAGATGGAATACTAATACTTTGTTTTTATAAGCAGTTTGTACATGGATTTGCTATGAGAATAAAAATATACTTTCTTTGGTAAATTATATGAATTCCTGCCTTCAATAAAATTGACAAAGTTAAGAGAAAATTCTCGTAGCCTTACCCTTTTGGGTAACCTTTTACTTATGCTTATTTTCATTCAGGCCTAGAAGATATTGTCAGAAAATTTTGTATAGAAAATATACCAGATCACTCAGTGAAGGTTTAGATGCAAAATAAAAAAAAATATAGGGTTTAACAGAATTACCTAGTCAACCTAAAGTCGTCCTTCTCATATCTAGCTATAGTGTTGGATTTTATAATTTAACTTTGTTTTAATGTCAGATACAGCAGATTTTTTTTGTTAACTACTGTAGTGGAGTACTTTTAAGCTCACACAGTAATTGTTGCCTTATAAAGTGACTGCAAAAATATCTGAAAATTACAACAGTTTATTCTTTTTATAATGGTTATGGCAGGGTCTTTATAAGATAACATAAGAACTGATATGGGAAGAGTAATCGAGATGTATGGATCAAGTGGAGTTTTGTCCCCCCTCCCCCCCAGAAAAAAAAATCTTTTTGTGGACTGAATGAATCTAAAAAGAAAAACAAAACTTTAAACTAAAACGATTTTGTTATAATAAAACTAAAGCTATTGTCAAACCCTTCTGTGGTGGCCGCTGAAAAGAGCTCTTTGCCAGAACTTATCGTGTCCGAGCCTAAACACTTAGTTCATTTTTCCAAGGTCCTTTAATGGGAGGACCTTGCATTTTTCCTTGAAGGAAGCACTCTCTGTAGACAAGTCGAAAACCTTTGAAAACAACAATAACGCCAGATTAAGAGATTAACAGTCATACAGGGGCGAGTATCCTATTTTCCCTCACCCTTTCTTTACAACTGTGCTTGCTGGCACTAGATCACTTAAATGACATTAACATCTTTACAATAATAACTTGTTTATTGTAACACACTATATATATGTATATATATATATATATGTATATATATATATATATATATATATATATATATATATATATATATATATATATATATTATATATATATATTATATATTTATATATATATATTTATATATATATTATTATATATATATATATATATATATATATATATATATATATATATATATTTATCTCTCTCTCTCTCTCTCTCTCTCTCTCTCTCTCTCTCTCTCTCTCTCTCTCTCTCTCTCTCTCTCTCTCTCTCTCTCTCTCTCTCTCTCTCTCTCTATATATATATATATATATATATATATATATATATATATATATATATATATATATCGGAACTGACAACTAAGCATAAACAATGCTTATAATAAACTTGGAAGAGTTATTTAAAGAAAAGACCTTATAGATCTTTTTAATTGTTCTGCCCTTATTAGATACTTATCTTTTAGTACCGATATTACCGTGCTTGTGGTATTCTTGTCACATCCGTCAACCAATGGTCTTTCAGCTTATATGATAATGATTTTTAAAAGAAAAAGTCAATTTCATCTCTCTCTCTCTCTCTCTCTCTCTCTCTCTCTCTATATATATATATATATATATATATATATATATATATATATATATATATATATATATATATATACATACATATATATATATATATATATATATATATATATATATATATATATATATATATATATATATATATATATATATAGATTTTTTGCATCCATTAAATGCAATGTTTTCTTCACCTTCCACCAGTATTTTTTTTTTTTTCAAAAGTGGGGATTTCTTTTCGTGCATAAACGTTTATCACTGTTCTTAAAACATATTTGTTGAAGTCTTCTAGAGCAGTCACAGTACGGAGATGGTTTTGTGTGTTCTTGAAAATTATATTTTCTACATTCTTCTTGCATGATTATTCGACGAACTGTTATTCAGTAACATTTGTGGATTCAGATGTGCGAATATATACTTTGGTTACATCAATTGAAGGGCCCTGTTTATCTTTATTGTGAAATACTTGTACACACTGTGTACTGTTTCCACGAGTTGTTTGTTTCCAATCGTTTAAGTTTGAAAGCTTATTCCGTGTCAAACTGCATTTTATACTCCAAGATCAACCATCCTGGGGATTAATTATGGCTCACTGATCTTTGCCTGATAAATTTACCCCTGTGACCTCCAAGATGTACTGATTAATCAGATTGAAAACTAATCATCTGTCAGAGTTTTATTACGACAATAGGATAAAAATGGCAAATAACCTGGGATTATAATTTCGAAAAAAATTTTGTTGGTTTCAATTATCATTATAGAAATGGAAACCTTGCCTTATGATATATATATGCTCGGCAAGATTAACAGGAGAGAGAGAGAGAGAGAGAGAGAGAGAGAGAGAGAGAGAGAGAGAGAGAGAGAGAGAGAGAGAGAGAGAGAGAGAGAGAGATTGGATTTAACTCTGGTTAATCGTAGCCACCTCTGGTTAATCCAGCGAGATTAGTCAAAAATGAAGGATCTGTCATAAAGGGGTTACGCTAAATCAGTTTCACTCAGTTTGGATGGATCGTGTCCAAGTACTGTGTTCATTTTTCCTTAAAGTGGTTAAATCATTTTAACACGAATTCGCTATACAGTGGGTCAGATATCGTCTCAGCGGCCACGACAGATTAGTTTTACTATAGAATATGCCTAGGAGGGTTATTTTTCCTCCAAGGAATGTGCAGTTGAAGGGACTGGTTTTGTGAAAAAGATATTCTTAGACGAATTTGCCATTGGTTATTGACTATTATTTTTCTATATGGATTGATAAGAAATATCAGGTAGTCGTATACTAACAACGAAGCAGAATGCGTTTTAAACATGGCAACTACATTTCAATTGCTTTGGCATGTTGAAAGAGAGGGAGACCGATAGAGAAAGGGGATGGGCAAGAAATCGCTGACCTGGTATACTGTATACTGATTAACCTGGTTTTATAACCTTGTGGGGACATTTTAGCTTGTCTTGGCTTCATTATTATTAAGACGGAGCAGCCTGTCCATAATGTTCATTACTCAAGTAAGATGAATATAAAATCTTAAGCAGACTGGAATGACATTTGAATTATCTAATCCATTTGAGTTAGCACAATTGTATAAAGTGATTGAGCTATTTTTTTTCTCTTGAATGGGAATCTGAACAACATGATTGATTGGTGCTCTTCTTATTCTGTTTTACAATGCCGAATGAAGGACATAGCCTGGTTCAATGATGATTGTAAACGGATTTATCTGGACAGAAAGGATGCTCATCGGCTTTTGTCTAGTAACAGATTAGGTCTGACTCTGAATAACTGTAATCAATAAGGGAGCTGAGCTTTAGGTCAGCTTTCGGTCCTTCAATTTCTATGGAGGTGTAGACCCAAAGGATTTTTAGAAAATCGGCTGATTTGTCAACTCATGATTTTTTTTTTTTTTTTTTTTGGTCATTTTTCCATAGTGAGTAAGAAGTTCTATTTTCACGGGTTTGAAAATTTGTAACGTTACTCCATTAGGTAAATGAGTTTGTGGTAGTTCTAGCTATGCTGATTACGGCTGTCTTTGGCTGTGCTAATCGTGAGGCCGTCTTTTTAAAACTTAAGCAGATGAAAATAGGTTTTTCTTTTAGGATCTTTATTGAATTTCTAAGTAATAGATTGCAAGGAGTGGTTATTGGTGGGCGCCATACTGATTATAGGAATGTCATGTCTGGTGTTCCTCGAGTAGTGTTACTGATCTTAAATTTTTTATATTTTTCGTTCATTAATTCTAAAATAATTAATGTTTATTTATTTCCTTATTGCCTTTCCCCACTTAGCTATTTTCTGTGTTGGAACCTTAGGGCTTGTAGCATCCTACTTTGTTTTTTAGGGTTGTAGCTTAGCTGCTGCTACTACTACTACTACTACTACTACTACTACTATTATTACTACTAAAGGAGAGTTTTCTTGAATGTATCTATGCTGAATTTGGTTGCTAAGATTTTTTATTACATTTTTTGTTTAATATCGCATTTCCTTCGATGGTCATTGACCCATAATGCGAAACCACCAAGATATCTTGCAGCCCGGCCAGCCTTAGCTCCTTCCACACACATACATATGTAAAAGCAGCATCTGCAGTAAGGAAAATGTTGCAACAGAAGCATCATAAAGAACAAGAGGAGGATGAGACAAGCATCGAAAGTTCGCAGAAGAGAGAAAAAGCAGCCTTGGGTCTCTTCTTATCCAGGTTATTTGACTTTATGATTCGGAAAAGAGATCCATTACTCATTTTCTTCTCGCCCAACGAGGGATCTCTTTCGGCCTCGGAGGATACCCGCCATAAGTTTGACCTGCCACTTAGGGCTCAAGTTTTCATTTGATTCAGTGTGTTTCTGATGGCTTGGTGCGGTTCTTCTGATTAGATGTGTTGCCTTTTTCATTTGTTTATTTCTTATATTATTCTATTATTGTTATATATGTCTCTTTACAAACATATATGTATATATATACAGTATATATATATATTATATATATTATATATATATGTATATTCGATATATATATATATATATATATATATATATATATATATATATATATATATATATATATATATATATATTTGTATGTGTTGTGTATATACATACACAAAAACATGCATACACAAACATTGGGATTTTATATATATATATATATATATATATATATATATATATATATATATATATATATATATATATATATATATATATATATATATATGTGTGTGTGTTTGTGTGTGTTTGTGTGTTTACTGTTTATATAAATAAATTTATATGGTAATTAGGCAAGTTATTCTACGATTATAATGAAACATTACCAAAAATTAAATAGGGACATTGCGTAGAGGTGCATTACATTTATACAAGTCTTGTTCATGTAATGCACTCTGCGTAATGTTCTTGTTTAGTTTTTAGTAATGCTTCATTTTTTATGCTCCCTTGTTATTGGTATAGTTGTTATTGTTCAATATGTGAGTTAGGACATAAGTTGATTTTTGAAGTGGAGTAACAAGGACTTAGTTTCTCTCTATTTATAGGATAAGCTTACCGATGTACTGAAACTTCTTTGCTCTATTATTTTTTTGTGCTTTATATGTTGTATAAGAATCTGTAATCTTATGAACGACAATTGATAAATTAGTCTCAGAGAAAGAAAGAAATAAAATCTGTATAGTAGAGGATGGCGTCTATACTTTGAGTTGAGGTTAAATGTATGCAATAGACTCTGAAGTCAATTAAAAAGTTTTTAGTATGGAAGATCACTCGTCAAACCTCCTCATGGGTGAGTTTCTGGATCCTAATTAACCTTTTACAATGCATTTACTTATTCCTTCCTTATCTCATGTCGAATCTCTCCAGCGCTGACTTCATTCGATCAGGCGCTTATTCACGTCCATGCTTGGGTGTCCCACGCGTGATTCTGTGGTAATGCGGTATAAGTTCATAAGACTTCATCAAGTAGCCTTTAACGACCTATTATTTGCTAAGTTTCTCTCTCTGCATAACCTTTTAAACTCTCTCTCTCTCTCTCTCTCTCTCTCTCTCTCTCTCTCTCTCTCTCTCTCTCTCTCTCTCTCTCTCTCTCTCTCTCAACAATTATAAGCCTTATGGGTTAGCCTTACATATACAGTATATACTCCTGTAAAAAGGGGAAAATCGGATGAGCTAGTTTAGCAATACAAAATAGGGTCTCCCAGTTACATGGTGAAATGGAAGCAAAGAAGAAATGGATAATAATTTAACAGAAAATGTAATAAAAAAAAGATTGGAAATGAGAGAAAATCCAAGGGCGATGAAATAGAATTAGCAGAATTGTCCGAAACAATAAACAAATTAAAACCCCAAGACATTCATAAACACAAAACTGAATAATAATAAAAAAAAAAAAAAAACCGCTAAAGAAAAGAAGCATCAAATTGATGGAAAGAAAACTTGGAACAGAGCGCCAACAGATGTTTGCTTCAAAGGATGAAAATGGAAATATCAATAAAAGAGATGTGATAAAAATTGCAGGGAATGTCTCCACAATGCTATGCAATATTGATATAAGAAATAACTTTGCCAATAGAAGTAATGGAACCTGAGCCTGTACCAAACGTAGCAGATAGCAATTAAACAGAGAGAGAGAGAGAGAGAGAGAGAGAGAGAGAGAGAGAGAGAGAGAGGAAAAACATGTAGGTAGAACTATTTTATTTCTATCTTAACATTCTTTTTTTTATAGATTTCATCTTTGTCAAGTAAAAAAAAAACTTTTATTATCTGAGCCATTTTTGTAATGAGGACATTAGTTTAGTTAATGGATTCAAACATGAGCTTAATCGAAGCGGGTTACTTTTATAGTATTGTTATTCATAATCTGTCAAAAAACGTAGTTTCATTTTCATTTTCCTGAAAGGGTAAGCAGAGTAAAAGTGCATCATTTAATGTCATAACAGAAAGGAAATTTGGTCTGCTTTTACGCAAGAGAGATTGCATTCATCAGCATGAGGAAATTTAGGGTCATGGATGTATCATTTGGAAAGACAAACAAAGAGGATGACTTTGGTTGTAGGTTGCAATAGAAGATGCTTTTACTTGACTCATAATTATAATTCAGTTAACACACACTATACATTATATATATATATATATATATATATATATATATATATATATATATATATATACATATATATATATATATATATATATATATATATATATATACATATATATATATATATATATATATATATATATATATATACATATATATATATATATACATATATATATATATATATATATATATATATATATACATATATATATATATATATATATATATATATATATATATATATATATATGTATTTATATTTATATGTGTGTATGTGTATATATATGTATATATATAATATATAATATTTATATATATATATATATATATATATTTATATTTTATATATATATATATATATATATATATATATATATATATATATATTTATATTTATATATATATATATATATATATATATATATATATATATATATATATAATATATATATGTGTATGTATATATGTGTATATATATGTGTGTATATATGTATTTATATAATATATATATATATATGTATATATATATATATATATATATATATATATATATATATTGTATATACAGTACATTTATGTATTGTGAAACAATACTTGCCATTTTTAAAGGCCGCTCCAAATGGCAGAGGCAAGAGACCTTGACATTGCCCTATCAAGCATGACAATGCCCTAGATACTGACCATATAAATAAGATCAGCGCCCAAGGCCCCTCTCCCCCCAAGTTAGGACTAAGGAAGGCCAGTCAGTGGATGCTGATGACTCGGCCCCATCCCTAGCTCACAAGGATGGGGAGGTTGCATCTACCAAAGGAACTAACGAGTTTGAGCGGAACTCAAACCCCAGTCTGGCCTTCCCCATTCAGGGACGTTACCGCATCGACCACCACAACTCCAACCTTAAGTTCTTATGTATTAACCACTACAGGCGAATATCTGCCAATTACCTAATTTCCTATTGAAAGAAGCAGACATTGAGACTTTTTCCCGTAACCTCTTACTTTGTTGGGCCGGAGTTATGACCCCTTGGTTGATATGATCCTTTTGATGTTGAAAGGAGAAGTAGGAAAAAGATATTGACCTCAGAAGTACTTGATACATTGCCCATAGATTTGTTTACTCCTATCTGACCCATTCCTTGGGACCTTTCTCAACATTTGTGTTTACCCTTCTCATTACATCAACTTACAGATAACTTGGTTCTTACCTTTTACTTTTAAGATAATCTTTATTAATAGTATGTATTTGTCTCTTGTTATGTTTGACCAAGAACATTTTAGTTCGCACACTAACCTAACTAAGGATATTTTAAACACCAGTATTTAGCGCAAATCTTCCATCCTTTTTAAAGTTAAATTTCAGATCATAAATATTGTAGAGAATATTTACTTCGACATTAGTTATCTTTTATGTTCATTTTGAAAAACTTTTCAAGCATCAAATGTGTAACCTCTTATTCTAATTATCTGTCTGGCTGTCCGTCTCTCTTTCTCCTATACATTTATAGAATGAGTAGGTATTCACTTTGTCATTACATTAATTAATAATTGTTTTCAATTCCTACATCTTGAACTAAATGAATATTCTTTTTCTGATGAATAATCAAATGTCTTACTTTTGGTTCTTGGTCGGAGCTGGAGGAAATAAGATTCCTTATGTATATCCTAATTAAAGTAAATTGAAACTGGCACCGCATCAAGAGAGAGAACTGCATCATTAATAGCAAGAACCTTTAATGGATTCGAACGCTTTCTTTTTACCTTTTAGATTGTTTCCTCGGAGGAGAAACAGTAGTAAATGTGGTAATGATAAATTTAGATTATATATCAATGCGGAAACTACGCATTCCAACGGAAATCATTGTTATAAAGGTAGAAACGGACGTGGTCTTTTTTAATGGTATCATTGAATGATTTTGATATTACAAGTATAATCCTTTCAAAGCCACTAAAAAGTAACCAAATATCTTTATAAGTATCTAAGAGCTACAAAGACATTTCAGTCTAGCCTAACATTCTCTGATAATTGTGCCTAATGCGAATTTTATTTTAGTGAACAGGGAAATTTAAACAGTCTCCATTGCTAAGCGAGCAAGACTTTCTGTATCAAGGTATCATTTAGGGCTGTTTTATTCATATAACGTTATGAAGATGGTTTCTTAACTTTTTTTGTTGTTATTCTATAAGGAAAATTGATGAATTTACGCTTTGCAGGAACGAATTGGGTCATATTCTGAATTTAACCACGTATGGAAGAATCTGATTTGATTATACTGTTTATATATATATATATATATATATATATATATATATTATATATATATATATATATATATATATATATATATATATATATATATATATTATATATCCACACATATATGCATATATATATGTATATATATATATATATATATATATATATATATATATATATATATATATATATATATATATATGTATAGATATTATATATCTAAACATATATATGTATATATTTACGTATATATATGTATATATATGTATATGTAGGCATATTTGTATATATATATATATATATATATATATATATATATATATATATGTGTGTGTGTGTGTGTGTGTGTGTATATATACGTATATATATGTATTTCTATGTGTATACATAGGCATATTTATTTCATATATATATATGTGTGTGTGTATATATACATATATATATGTATATATATATATATATATATATATATATATATATATATATATATATATATATATATATATATATATATATATATATATATGTGTGTGTGTGTGTGTGTGTATACATAGGCATATTTATTTCATATATATATATATATATATATATATATATATATATATATATATATATATATATATATATAGGCTATGTGAAATTTGAAAATCAAATCACCTGAAATTACATATAAAAATCAGACTATATATCAGTTTAGTGAGATCGGTGTTACTCTATGGACATGAGTCAATGGTATGACAATGAAACAATCTCCAGTCGATTTAGTAGATTTGAGAATAACGCCCTCAGAAGGGTAGTGGGAGTTAGATGGCAGGACAGGATTGGAAATGAAACTATAAGAGAGATTACTCAAGAGCCATATGTGGATGAGATCATGATGAGGGGTAGATTGAGATGATTTGGTCATGCTCTTCGCACTCCCCAAGAGAGATTGGTTCACCAAACGTTCAGCTGGGCTAAAGAAGGCTGAGGACTATGAAGCGCTAAGTAGATGATGATGAAATGAAAAGTATTGAAATAAAACTTCAAGATAGACACGACTGTCGAAATCTAACTGAGGGCCTTGGCGTCCATAGGCGTAGGAGATGGTGATGATGATGATTATATATATATGTATATATATATATATATATATATATATATATATATATATATATATATATATATATATATATATATATAATGAACCTGCATATACACACATGTATTTACATGTGTGATTATATATATGCTTCATTGAATGCTAAGAACTCGCTGCGTCAACTACTTAACGTCAACATGTCGAGATTTTTCTTACATCGAAGGATAGAACAGTTACTATTCTGCTTCTCCGTCTATTTATCCCTTTGTTGAAACATGATATTGCATCACCCGGTTTTTCTTCCCCTCTTGATACTTGACCTGTTGTCCAAAGCGTAAAACAGCTTTTAGCTGAAGGTCACATAGATGAGCATGCAGGATAAAGGGTATTCTATTCTTGATAATGTAAGGAAACGGGAAAAGTGTTTTACTCAATTGTTTCTTTGTGATGACGTCATAGAAGGTAAAACATTGACGTTTGTACAGGTTTTCTGTCTCACTAACTTTTTACTCTGAATATAAATTCTTTATAAAATCTTTGTGAAGATTTTGAAGTCTTTATCTATTTGTTCTTTTGTCTATAGTGGTTGCATACTGGTAATTGTGATTCATGAATGCACAATATAAATCATGTGAGGTTTCCTTCGTCTTTTTACCGATGACAGCGGGTTTTCTACTTGTGAAGGAATTAAGAAATTAGTTTTGCAGATCCACAATAGCTTAGTTCGTCAATTATTGTGGTCCGGAACCAACACTTCTTGTAACCTTCGTCCACAGCCTGTTATGAACAAGAGCCCGTGTATCAGACAGTGAGGCAATCTACAACCAACCTTTCTATGTTTTATAATATTAAAATTTGAGGAAGATAGCAATGGTTCAAATTTAATATCTAATGCTGGCTTCTTTTTGGCTTGCTTCGAACTATCTATAAAACTACAACAACAAATACAGCCGTTTCTAGTCCACTGAAGGACATAGGCTTCTGACGTGTCCTTATAACATGTCTGGGGTTTAGCCCGTTTTCATCACCACGCTGCCCAACTGCGGATTGGTGATGGTAAGAGACTTTAATCTGCTCACTCGCAACAAACCAACCTAGTAGAGGCGGCCCTGACTAATACAGCTTTGCTGATTATGGCGTATAACAAACCCTTTCACCACGTTAAAGTATCCCCGCCCAGGAAGGGAATAAGTATATATATATATATATATATATATATATATATATATATATATATATATATATATATATATATATATACACACACACACACAAACTAGTGTGCGTGACCCGTCAAAAATGACGGCGCCTAAATATTTATGTAGATATGCACACACACATACCCTCCTCTTAAAAGGGTATGACTTTTCCCTTCTCATACCAGAGGGACGGTGAGACCTGAGCGTTTGGAGGGATAATGGGAGCGTGGCTATGTTCATGAGCATAGCAAGTGCAAAGTGGAGTCTTATCAAATGAATTTCCTGTGAACAGTAGATTACTCTTAAGGTAATGTGTTGTCACCTATGTTTTTTATCATCCTCATGGATTATGTGATGGCCTGGTGGTAGCGTCCTTGTCTGGTGATTGTCGGACTGGGGTTAGAGTCCTGCTCAAACTCGTTAGTTCACATGGTTACTGCAACCTCACCGTCCTTGTGAGCTAAGGATGGGGGTTTGGGTGACCCTATAGGTCTATCTGCTAAGTCATCAGCAGCCATTGCCTGGCCCTCCTTGGTCCTAGCTTGGGTGGAGTTTGGCGCTGATCATATGTAATATAGTCAGTCTTTAGGGCATTGTCTTGTCTGATACACTGTTAAAATAACCCGTAAATTTAATCGGAAATTCTCTAAAAAATAATGTGTTCTCAGCCGTATTTCAGTAAAATACAATCGACCGTATTTTTTACCCAACTTCGTTATTATCTTTTACGGGTCGGTAATAGTAATATCACTCCTTTACGTAAATATATCCATTTTAAAACGGTAAATGCCTGGCTAAATTTATTCCAGGATTTTTACATTTTTGTTTTACAGCAAAATTTTAAGTGTGGTAATGTCACTGTCCCTTGCCTCTGCCATTCATGAGCAGCCTTTAAACCCTTAAACAGTCTGATATGGTGTAGAAGGATGGGATTGGATTGGTGATAGGAATTTAGCAGACATTGAGTCGGCTGGTGATGATGTCCTTGTTAGCAGAACACCATAGGATTTGCAACGCTTGCATACCGAAATTCATGAAATGTCACATGAGGTTGGGCTCAAGATGAATAGAAGATAGACATATGATGAGAACGGAGTAAGGAATTGAAGATGAATATCATTGGAAGGAGAAAGGATTAATGAGGTAGAATCATTTAAGTATTTAGGAACTATGATCTCCAAGACTGTACATTTTTCTTAGAATTAGAGTTTAGTGAAAGCTTGAAAAAGCAAATCAGAAATTATGTATAAAAATCAGACTATAAATCAGTTTAGTGAAATTGGTGTTACTCTATGAACATGAGTCATGGAATGACAATGAAACAATCCCCAACAGATTTTGAGTCATGGAATGACAATGAAACAATCCCCAACAGATTTTGTAGATTTGAGAACAAAACCCTCAGAAGAATATTGGGAGGTAAATGGCAGGACAGGATTATAAAATAAACTATAAGAGAGATTACTCGGGTGCCATATGTTGATGAGGGGTAGATGGAGATGGTTTGGGTATGCTCTTGGCACTCCCCAAGAGAGATTAGTTCACCAAACTTTCAGCTGGGCCTCACATGGCACTAGAAGAGTTGGAAGACCCAGGCCTACTGTTCATGGCTGAGGACTGAAGCGCGAAGTAGATGATGATATATGGAGAAGTATTAAGTTAAAAGCTCAAAATAGAGGCGACCGGTGAAATCTAATCGAGCCCCTTTACGTCATTAGGCGTAGGAGGAGATGATGGGGATATGAGTAGTCAGATTGGTATTTATCATATCCCTGTTTTTTTTTTTTTTTTTTTTTTTTTTTTTTTTTTTTTTTTTTTTTTTTTTAATCCACAAATTTTATCGTCATATTATCATTCAAAAGTTACTAGTACAGTTCGCCTCCTCCAACATGGTAACAAAGTGACAGAACT
>NC_090743.1:103315933-103320933 GCF_036898095.1 Palaemon carinicauda | reverse complement strand
CTTATGAGCTGGGTATACACCTCTCAAATACACAAATAAAATACATAAATAAGATATTTAATCTACACTAGCCCAGCTTCATAAGATAGCTACCCCCCAAAAAAAGATTATTTATTCCGGGCCTGAATCCACCGATTTAGCCCGAGATAAATAATTTGCAACCAAGTTATCTTTACCTGATATATGCTTGACATTAATACAATATGGTTGAAAACATATTGACCACCTATTCTTCATCTTGACAAAAGTTAAAGGATTGTGATCTGAGTAGACAGTAATCTCTTCATTCTGTGGTCTGTTCAGTGAACTTTGAGTTTTCGTATCGGTGTGATTAACACTAGTAGTTCCTTTTCAACTCTATGTTTCTTCAGCTTCGACGACATAACACAAATAGAGTGAAGAATTCCTTCCTCGTATTCTTGCAATAAGACAGCTCCAATACCATTATCCTGCGCATCCACTTGGATAAGGAATTTCGTGTTGAAATCTGGTGCTCGCAGTATCGGTTTCGAAGTTAACATGTGCTTCCTTTGACTTTTCCTTTTTCCTGGTATTTCGATAATGTAGGTCCGGTTACTACTCTTCTCCAAAATCCGGAATGGTTCTTGGAACTGGTTTGGAGCGGAAATTTCCTTATCGGGGAGTAAACCAACACCTGCCGTCCTACCGCAAACTGTCTGTTCCTACTTTTCATACCAAACTTTGTCTTCGTTTTTCCTTGACTCGTTTTCACGCCGTCTGGGAAAATTTCCTTATCTTGCCGATCCTTTTCCTTAAATCCTTGACATTTTCTCCATCTGTTTCATCTCGATTTTTCCCTTTTTCTGCCGTTTTAATCGGT
The DNA here is from genome assembly GCF_036898095.1 of Palaemon carinicauda. NCBI lineage: Eukaryota > Metazoa > Arthropoda > Malacostraca > Decapoda > Palaemonidae > Palaemon > Palaemon carinicauda. Next base: position 103,320,092 of record NC_090743.1, on the reverse strand, counting down.
CCTTTGCTGATGGTTTCTCCTCGTCCTTTAATCAGGTGTAAGGGAGCTTCCTTAATGCACTCGTTAGGCTTTCCAGCCATCTGACAAGCGTGACATGCACGGCAAAACTGGCTCACGTCCTCATGCATGCCAGGCCAGAAAAAGTGTTTCATAATCTTCTCTGTCGTCTTTCTTATCCCTATGTGTCCCGTCTTGTGCGCTACGGCGATCACCTGTCTTCTCAACGGTGCGGAAATCAATATCTGACGGTACATCCCCCTTTTGGCATTCCCAGGGATATCGGCGGGTCTATGCCTCCTCATAAGCAACCCATCATTAAGATAACAAGAGATGGGAGACTGCAGCACTTCCGCCTCATCCACCACACGGTACAATATTTCTGTTAACGTCATATTGTTTTGCAATCCTATCAGCCTTTTCCTACTCACTTGTCCTACTTCTAACTCTTCTATTTCTTCCAGGTCCATTGCTTTCTTTGTCTTCTTTTCCACTAGTCTGTCGTTCCTCTTCTCTTGCGTACCATCAAGGGAATCCTCCTCTTCTGAAAACACTATTTTGAGTGGGGTTGAGGTTGAAATTTGTTTCAATACTTCATGATGATGATTGTAGTGTACTGGACCATCATATTCATTTATTTCCTTCTAAGATGATTTTCTAGCAACACCTCTACTTAACATATCTTGTATTTGAATATTATTCAGTTGTGTATATTTATGACCTAGCTTATTTAATCTCTTCTCTGATGATTTCATTCTTGCAATAGCCACAACAACATTGTTAGGAGGCTCATTAGGGTCTCTAATCCAGGGATATTGAACAGTCCAATATTCATCCTTAAATTATATTCTAAACCCTTTGTAATTATGGCTAACTTCTTTTCTTCCTTGAAACAAAATGAAAAAGTCTACTTCAACTTGTTCGTCATTTCTCAAATTTTTCATATTTATTTGTTTTCGCGAATCGAAAGAAACGGACAAAAATAGATAAGAATTCAGATTCTCTTCTATCATGTTGCCAAATAGCAACTAATAACAATCAATTGTTTTCGTGTCACGATTTTTCAGAAACACACAATCCTCTACGGAGTTGAAAAACAAAGTTCAAGCTGACTTCTAAGTCAAACAAATTACATTACGTGTCAAAATCTCAAATTTCTTTTCACACACACACACACACACACACACACACACACACACACACACACACACACACACCAAAAAAAAAAAGAAAAAAAAAAAACCTTATTCAAGATGCGGTCTTCAGCAGTGATTGTAACATCATAATGCTTGCTCAGGGAATTCACACATCATCATGTTCACTTCATTCATCTCATCTTTACTTGAATTACCCTGGCTTTAAAATACCTTCATGCTCCCTGTTACATCATCAGACGTTACCCACTTAGAATAATTTGCCAATGCTCGGTTTCATCAATAAGACCGAACACTGGTGAAACAATCACTTATGAAACACTGTAACTAAAAGAAACTAAATGCAAGATCTTGAAATTGCGTGCGTGACAGATTAAAAAACTTCATAAATTACGTCTTGATACTGAATTTACAAATTTCATACATTTCAATTATGACTGAAACATTTCTTCTCTCGAATTAAACAATTGTTAACACGGAATTGTTCTGTGTGACCATACTTCTTTTCCAAAAAACACATTGAACACGAAGGTGTCAAATAGAACACAAGCTTCTTTAAACCAAAGAAACTATGCAATGAAAACTCATAGTTCATACAGTGTTTAGAACAATTTCTGATTTATAAACACAACAACAAAATTGATGCTATTTTTCTTCTTTTGAGAGAAGAAAAGTCGATCTTTACTCGAAGCTTTAACACGGAAACCATTTTACTCGACTAGTTACTTTCTTCAATCAAAACTTGTATTCTTTCAAAGAAAACGGAATTACAACTTCGTTACTCTACACACTTTTACAAAATCTTAAAACATATTCGTTAACCACAAAACTACAGATTTTGTACCCAGTTACTTAGATTATATGTTGGTTGATTGCTGTGGGTCGTCTTGGGTCCCTCGTCTTACAGTTGCTGTCTGGGACCTCTTCCAATTATCGGGGCTGTCCTTGGCCTTAGTGGGCGCCATTTCTGTCAATGCGCCCGCGACTGTTGCTTCAACGACGAAGTCCTTTACTTACTTTACTTTACTTGGATGGCTGCCTTTCCAATCCCATACAGCAGGGGAACCCCACTCTCTACAGGACCTCCACTGTCGTTTTACCTTGTTCGTTTAGAGCATTTAACGTTTCATATCGCGTTTTGTTCATTTACTGATAAATCGTCACTGTCAAAACTCTCGTGAAATAAGAATGTCTTCAGTTTCCTCTGGAAAGCCTTAAAACCATTGCCTGATGTTACCATGTAATAAAATAAACTAATTTTTTTTTCTCAACATTCAAAAGTTACGATGTAATAAAATAAAATAAATATTTTTTTTCGACATTGATAAACTAAAGTTACGATGTAAGAAAATAAACTAAATCTTTTTTCTCGACATTGATAAAATAAAGCTTGTAGCCTAGGCTATAGGAAAATACTCTTCCAATAGCAACTTCTTTTAACCAAACATAAAGAGTTCAAATTGATTATGTATTGCATCTTAGAAACAGAATGGCATCTATTATATCATCCTTCATGCCTAGTCTTAGTTCATCCAAAATGTACCTCAACCCGGAGAATGTTCGCTCTACACTCACTTGAGTGACAGGAAGTGCAAGGGCTACCTCGGCTATAGCCTTCAAATCTTGGTGTGGATGTTTATTCCACCACGTGAATAAATCTTCCCTTTTTTCTATTCGAGTACATTTATTGAAATGCCTAATTGTTTGTTTTATTTCGGTTAATTGCAAAGCATCACAATCCACTACTTTGCTCTCCCTTTTTCGGTTGTTATCAGCAGCAGACAATATTTGGTCAATTATATCTTTTGAGCTCTCTTCATTTCCACTTTGGCTTTCACTCAAGTTCGTTTCTTCATTTTTTTTTAAATCATCCTGAAAATTACTAGAGCTTTGCAATGACATAATTCTCTTCCACAATGCAGTGAGGTGCAGCATTTCAAGATCTTTTTGTGGTTCACTAATAGGCCCTGAAATCTTGGATCAAGATAAATGGTTGCCAGGAATGCTGCATTGTTGAGTAGAGAAAGCTCTCGATTCTGCATGGCAGTGATATGGTCGGCTGAAAACTCTCTAGATGATTTTGACAGAAGCATTTTACATTTTAACCACTCACCAAGTAACATTCCAGCAGTCAGTTGCTGCATTTGTATGGTAACGGTCGTATTGTACACAGGTTTGAGACAGAGTAAAAGGTCTTCAATAGTTTGCCAGTCATCTTCAGGTATCAAAAGAGATTCATTGGCAAGTCCTATTTGGCATAAAAAAGATTTGCTTGCCATGACACTCTGTAGCATCTCATAAGATGAGCCCCATCTTGTTTCGCAATCCAATTTGGGCAGTGGTTTGTCATTTTTTCTAAATACTAACCTCATATTCTGTGTATGGGTTTTCTTCACTACTTTGCGCACTTTAGTCAGCAAAGATTTTACAGATTGATTTCCGTTGATAATATCATGCATACATAGCTGTAACGTATGAGCAGCACATCTAACGGAAATGACTCCATCAGCAGCTGTTGTGACATGATTTAATGCCTCTTCCCAGGTTTCTAACTGTTCTGTGTCAGTGGAAGCATACTCTACATTTTACCCATGTAATATCATCTTCGCTACTATCCTCTGCTTTGTCTGGATCGTCAGTTATTGTAATTGTAACAGAGTTCTGCTTCATAATTTCACCTGCTTTCACAACATTTGCTCCATTATCTGTGGTCAGTGTATATATATTTGTTTCATTAATTCCAAACTTCTGCAAACTTTCAAGAAGGACTTTACGTATTTCTGCACCTGTGGCTCTCCCTGTCATTTCCTTTACAGCCGCTATAATGATCTTCAGCTCACCATCAATCACAGTTTGAATGTTAATTCCTATGAAATGTCGTCCTCGACGAGTGCACAAGTCAGTCTTGATGCTTACCATGCGAGAGCTGAGATAAGGTTTTAGTTCTGCTATCTTTTTTTCAGCAGCTTGCATAGTTAGTGATTGTGTTGCTTTTCGATTAAGTGAAA
>NC_090743.1:103305933-103313433 GCF_036898095.1 Palaemon carinicauda | reverse complement strand
TTAAAGCGTATATCAAAGAACTCTTAATTACTGGAATTTATGTTTGGCGTAATGATATATTGCTTGTAAAGTGGTATATAACTTTCTAATTGGGAGAGTTTCTTGAAGATATTTCTTAGCATAGGAATACACACGAATGCACTTATATGGCTGTCTGTGCAATATATTCATGCACTGTATATTTCAGTTTACCCACACTTTACACTTGTAGACTTTAGTGCATATCATTGTACCAATGCTGTTAAACTGACGGTATTATAAGGTGTTGAGAAAGGCTTATCTCAGACTCTTAAGACGCTACGTACCATCTTGGAAGTGCGGACAAAGGTACCGTTATTTTGCAAACTTAAACAAGAGCCAGAGGTGAATGAGGCTGTCTTCTGTCCGGACAGCTTCATTTAGAGATCTGGTGATGATTATCCGTAGAATTATCATTATTACCTCCGCTAACGAAGTTATGTTTTCTCCCCTTTTTGTGTTTGTTTGTGAACACCTTCCTGGTCACAAATTTAATCGTAGAGTAATAAAACTTGAAGGAATTAACTCATGTAAAATGCTGGAAATGATTAAATTTTGGAAGGTCAAGGTCACGGTCAAGCAAAATGTCCAAGTCACGTAATCAGCCATAAGTTTGGTGATCGTTGTCACAGACTTCATAACTTGGTTCGTATTTGAGTGTATGAAAATCCACGCCAATTAATTCTTGTCAAGGTTGAGAAATAAGCATCCGTGGCGGATGTCTGCGCTCTACTGAGTACCCCTTTAGTTATTATTATTGTTATTATTATTATTGTTAACATTATTATTATTAACATTATTATTATTATCAACTTCATTATTGTTTCATAAAGCCATATGAATCAGAGTGCATCTTTTAAACCGAATAGATCAATTCTTTTTATCTGTTAGCTGATATTCTATTGGAATTATTCAGCTTAGGAACAAGTTTAATCAGTTTCCCTTTGCATATGCCACTCACGATTAAGCTTTAAACGTTGTTTAAAGCTTACTTAGGGTTGTGGTGGCCTAATTGGTAACGTCCCTGAATGGTGATCGCCAGATTGGGGTTAGAGTCCTGCTCAAGCTCGTCAGTTACTGTGGTCGCTGCAATATCACCATCCTTGTGAGCTAAGGAGGGGGGGGGGGGGGTGGTTGGGGTAGCCTATAGGTCATCAGGAGTCATTGCCTTGCCCTCCCAGGTCATAGCTTGTTTGGAGAGAAGGCTTGGTTGCTGATCATATGTATATATGGTCAGTCTCTAGGGAATTGTCCTGCTTGATAGGGTAATGGCACCATCCCTTACCCCCGCCATTTAAACCTTTAAACTACGATCGATAACTTTTTTTCTCTTTAAAAATCCTTCATGTGATATCGCCTTGAAGGAAAATTGTGTCATTATCAGGCTCGTGAAAATGTTTAGGAGTTAATTGTATCTGAGTACAAATGATATTCTAATAAGCTCATTGATGGCACCGGATAATTCTATTTAAGCTGGAATTAATTTTGCTGTAGAAAGAATCTCACTAATTAACTCTCGAGATTATGTTCTGAATGATCTCTTTTGTCCTCATTATTCATTTTAGTTTTTATTGTCAGTTTTGGCTTATGTACTTTTCCTACAGAAGCACAGTAAGAATTAGAATTTTTTCGCTCGGATAACTTATGTGTATTCACAAGCATACAACAGATACAAACCTTAGTATACTGAATGTCTTTGGGAATTTGTATGATTTCATACAGATACGTGTTTGTCACATATACATATTGCATGCCCAGATTTGCACTTGTGCAAAGGTGAATACAATAGATTTCTTTGTATTTTTACTATTGCTACTTCTCTTCCTTAAGTAACATAATTTCTTATCTCGAAAATTCTTCAAAAGCATCAGCAGTGTGAAACGGAAACCATTTTAATTATGTGCATATTAAAAAGCAAATTTTGTGAACATTTAATGTTTTTATGTGAACGAAAGAAAAATATTGAAATATTGGAACACAACGGATGGAATTTCATGTAAACTTTAAGTAGAAACTAAACAAAGACAAATCCTCCTTGGTTCCCGTGTTAAAATAGTTAATTTCTTGATATTTGAAAATGAATTCATTTGTGTTTGACAGTATTACAAAAATTCCCTCAGCTTATCGTTATTATGGATACATCGGTCAAGAATTATATTTCCCTCGAAATGCGTCCGAGTGAAGAAGAGGAAGCATTGGTGAGATCTCCTTTCCTGGTTACAAACTGAAGCAAACCTTCCCTGTTTCCTTTGCAAATTTGCCAAGTTAATATTCTATCGGTCAAGACACATCGTTTGTTTTTGCTCCTGGGAGGTGAAAAAAGCAGGTTAGTCTACTATAGACAACCTTGTAACTTCGTCATTGTTTTGTTGGTTTATAATCTTAGTTTGATAATTTTGTATAGATTGTTCTCTTTGAAAACTCTCTTTTCCCTTACAATTTTATATATATATATATATATATATATATATATATATATATATATATATATATATATATATACACACACGTGTTTGTGTGTGTGTGTGTGATTTACCACTGTAGGTTTTTGTAGCTTTGTAAGGTTCCCGGTTCGTCTCCAATTTGCCCTAACCAGTTGACTTACCGACAGCAGTGAATGTACATCACCGTTGTGTTTATCGCCATCATTGCACCTCATGTTGTGCATTGAAGGCATCACTGAAAGGTCTTTGCAAAGTCCCTTAAATCTCTAGTTACACCCGCTTGTTAGCTTTTTAGTTTGCAGCTGTTTCCGCTTCCGTTCATCCAGCCTTCTGATTTGTCTTTTCAACTTCCACATCAAACGGTAACATGGTTTTCCCACTTGAATGTCTTCCACGGGTTCAGCGCCTGCCTATATGTTTAATCTCTATAAACCTACAAGTGAGCACTAACGTAAGCTAAGCATAACATAATGCGAGGTGCTGCTAAGCTCCTTCATCCCAAAACGCCTTTGCATATTTGGTTGTTTTCAAGAAACGACGCAGAATTGATTTTCACTGGCATTCTGTTCGTCTAACCTCGCTGGCCAATCTTTCCTCTATTATATTCATGGCTTCCTCCCTTGAGAATCCCGAGAGTTTATTTTAGATTTTCTCCGAATAGAATTAGGCAGAAGACGCCCTCCTCCTTAAACATTGGGAAGCAGAGGAAAAGTGACCGGATGTTTTCTTTTAATCAAATGCTTTTATTAGGAGAGAGAAAGTTGGTTGAGAAGAATCTCGGGGTAAAGAAGAAAGTTGAAATGTGGAAGGATCTTCTCAGGAAGGCGCGAATACCATCATAGTCCACAGTATATACTTGGCTGGTCTTTCCTTTTCATTGCTGAATGATGTTTGAAAGACATTATGTACAGTATGTGTATATATATATATATATATATATATATATATATATATATATATATATATATATATATATATATATATATATATATATATATATGTAGTACACATAGGCTATATACATAAACGCGCATCTAAATATATGTATGTATATGTATATATATATATATATATATATATATATATATATATATATATATATATATATATATATATATATATATGCCCACCTTTATTTCTATATCTATCTATCTATATGTATTTATATATATTTATTTATTTTTATATATATGAGTTTGTGCGTATATATATATATATATATATATATATATATATATATATATATATATATATATATATATATATATATATATATATATATATATATATATGCGTAAAAATCACAGGAAAATGTGATGCTCAGATGCAGAAGAACCACAGGGAAAAAGAAAATACGAAATATACACTCAGAAGTATCACGAAACTAGTCAGGACTTAAGCGTATATTTCGTATTTTCATTTTCCCTGTGATTCTTGTGCATATATATATATATATATATATATATATATATATATATATATATATATATATATATATATATATATATATATATATATATATATATAAATATATGTGTGTATATATAGGTATATATATAAAACAAAGAGGAGAACGAAGAGTCTGGACAACATCTCCCATATTTATCGGTGCCGACAAATAAAAGATAGTGTGCATATCTTACATAAAAATTTTAAGTTTTGCATATTTTGCTGCGATCAATAGATTTTTATATGTTTATCATTCCATTTTTAACAATCAGTGAATTTCTTAATTCGTATTCAGTATTCTTTAAAATGCTAGGCATTTAACAGTCTATTCTATGTGGTACTATTTCTGATTTTAATGTGAACAAAATAAACTTAGAAAAATTAAAAATGGCAGTTTTGATGTTGTACCATTATTCACCTGATTATTTTCTGATGTTAGAAATTATTTATAAAACGTTACTCTATGAATAGCTGGACATACATTCTCTCAGAACAACTTAGGAAAATTGATTTAAATATTTGTAATATACCATAAATTTAATTTCAAGGAGAGAGATTTCTTTAAAGATTTCCAGAGGGAATACTAATACTTGTTTTTATAAGCAGTTTGTACATGGATTTGCCGTGAGAATAAAAATATACTTTCTTTGGTAAATTAGATGAATTCCTGCCTTCAATAAAATTCACAAAGTTAAGAGAAAATTGTTGTAGCCTTCCCCTTTTGGGTAACCTTTTACTTATGCTTATTTTCATTCTGGCCAAGAAGATATTGTCAGAAAATTATGTATAGAAAATATACCAGATCACTCAGTGAAGGTTTAGTTGCAAAAGAAAAAAAAATATAGGGTTTAACAGAATTACCTGGTCAACCCAAAGTCGTCCTTCTTCTATCTAGTGTTGGATTTTATAATTTAACATAGTTTTAATGTCATATACAGCAGATTTTTTTGTTAGCTACTGTAGTGGAGTACTTTTAAGTCCACACAGTAATTGTTGCCATATAGATTGACTGCAAAAATATATGAAAATTACAACAGTTTATTCGTTTTATAAGGGTTATGGCAGGGTCTTTGTAAGATAACATAAGAACTGATATGGGAAGAGTAGTTGAGATGTATGGATTAAGTGGAGTTTTGTCCCCCCTCACCCCCAAAAAAAAAAAATCTTTGTGTGGACTGAATGAATCTATAAAGAAAAACAAAACTTTAAACTAAAATGATTTTCGGTTATAATAAAACCAAAGCTGGAATTTGTAGTTGAAGGGACTGGTTTTGTGAAAAAGATATTCTTAGACAAATTTTCCTTTGGTTATTGACTATTATTCTTCTGTATGTAGTGATAAGAAATATCAGGTAGGCCTACTGCCTTGTCGTACACTAACGAGGAAGCAGAATGCGTTTTAAACATAGCAAGTACAGTTCAATTGCTTTGGCAAGTTGGAAGAGAGGGAGAACGATAGAGAAAGGGGGTGGGCTAGAAATCGCTGACCTGGAATATACCGATTAACCTGGTTTTATAACCTTGTGGAGTTATTTTAGCTTGTCTTGGCTTCATTATTATATAGACGGAGCAGCCTGTCCATAATGTGCATTACTCAAGTAAGATAAATATAAAATCTTCAGGAAACTGGAATGACATTTGAATTATCTTTTGCATTTGAATTAGCAAAATTGTGTTAAGTGATTGAGATATATTGTCTCTTTAATGAGAATTTGAACAACTTGATTGATTGGTGTTCTTATTCTGTGTTGAAATACCGAATGAAGGACAAAGCCTGGTTCAATGATGATTGTAGATGGATTTATCTGGACAGAAAGGATGCCTATCAACTTTGGTATAGTAACAGATTAGGTCTGACTCTGAATAACTATACTCAATAAGGGAGCTGAGCTATAGCTCAGATGTTCGGTCTCGTGAAATTAAAACTTTTACTCCCTCGAATTTCTATGAAGGTGTAGACACAAAGGATTTTTAGAATGTCAGGTGATTTGTTAGCTTAGATTTTCTCTTATTTTTCCAAAGTGAGTAAGAAGTTCTCTTTTCAAGTGCTTGAAAATTTGTAATGTTACTCCATTAGGTAAATGAGTTTATAGTAGTACCAGCTCTGCTGGTTACGGCTGCCTTTAGCTGTGCTAATCGTGAGGCTCTTTTTAAAGCTTGAACAGATGGAAATAGGTTGGTCTTTTAGTATCTTTATTGAATTTCTAAGTAATAGATTGCAAGGAATGGTTATTGGTTGTCGTTTCTGGTGTTCCTCGATCTTGAATTTTTTAATATTTTTCATTCATTATTTCTAAAATAATGTATATTAACTGATTTCCTTATTGCCTTTCCCCACTTACCAATTTTCTCTGTTGGAACCTTAGGGCTTGTAGCATCCTACTTTGTCTATTAGGATAGTAGCTTAGCTACTATACTATTACTACTACTACTACTACTACTACTACTACTACTACTACTACTATTAAAGGAGAGTCTTCTTGAATTCATCTATGCTGGATTTGCTATCTAAAGATTTTTTATTAAATGTTTTGTTTAATATCATATTTCTTTCGATGGTCATGGACCCGTAATGCGAAACCACCAACATATCTTGCAGCCCGGCCAGCCTTAGCTCCTTCCATACACACATACATATATAAAAGCAGCATCTACAGTAAGGAAAATGTTGCAACAGAAGCACCATAAAGACAAGAGGAGGATGAGACAAGCATCGAGAGTTCGCAGAAGAGAGAAAAAGCAACCTCCGGTCTCTTCTTATCCAGGTTATTTGACTTTATGATTCGGAAAAGAGATCCATTATTCATTTCCTTCTCGCCCAACTAGGGATCTCTTTCGGCCTCGGAGGATACCCGCCATAAGTTTGACCTGCCACTTTGGGCTCAAGTTTTCACTTGATTCAGAGTGTTTCTGACAGCTTGGTGCGGTTCTTCTGATTAGATGTGTTGCCTTTTTCATTTGTTTATTTATTATATTATTCCATTAGTGTTGTATATGTCTCTTTATAAACATATATATATATATATATATATATATATATATATATATATATATATATATATATATATATATATATATAATGTGTGTGTATGTTGTGTATATACATACACAAACACATGTATACGCAAACGTTGTGTGTATATATATATATATATATATATATATATATATATATATATATATATATATATATATGTGTGTGTGTGTGTGTGTGTGTGTGTGTGTGTGTGTGTGTGTACAGTATATATACATAAATTTATATGGTAATTAGGCATGTTACTTTACGATTGTAATGAAACATTACCAAAAACTAAACAGGGACATTACTCAGAAGTGCATTGCATTTATAAAAGTATTGTTCACGTGATACACTCTGCGTAATGTTCTTGTTTAATTTATAGTAATGCTTCATTTTTTATGCTCCCTTGTTATTGGTATAGTTTTTATTGTTCAATATGTGGGTTAGGACACGTTCATTTTTAGAGGAGCAACAAGGACTTAGTTTCTCTCTCTCTTTATAGGACAAGTTTACCTATGTATTGAAACTTTTTAGCTTTATTATTTGTTTGAGCTTTATATGTTGTACAAG
>NC_090743.1:103295933-103300933 GCF_036898095.1 Palaemon carinicauda | reverse complement strand
ATGGAAGATGAAATATCATTGGAAGAAGAAAGGACTAATGAGGTAGAATCATTGAAGTATTTAGGAACAATGATCTCCAATACTTTACATTTTATTTAGAATTAGAGTTTAGTGAAAGATTGAAAAAAGAATATCCGACAATGGCTAGGTTTAATAAAATTTGGAAATCAAATCGCCTGAAATTATATATAAAAATAAGACGATATATCAGTTTAGTGAGACCAGTGTTACTCTATGGACTTGAGTCATGGTATGACAATGAAACAATCTCCAATAGATTTTGTAGATTCGAGAACAAAGTCCTCGGAAGGATATTGGGAGTTAAATAGTTGGACAGAATTAGAAATGAAGCTATAAGAGAGATTACCTGAGTGCCATATGGGGATGAGATCATGGTGAGGGTTAGATGGGAGGTGGTTTGGGTATGCTCTTTGCAATCCCCAAGAGAGATTAGTTCACCAAACGTTCAGTTGGGCTCCACAAGGCACTAGAAGAGTTCGAATACCCAGGCCTACATGGCTGAAGACTATGAAGCGTGAAGTAGATGATGATGTACTGAATCAAAACCTCAAGATAGAGACGACTGGCGAAATCTAACCGAGGCCCTTTGCGTCAATAGGCGTAGGAGGAGATGATGATGATGATGATACAAGTAGCCACAGTGGTTTTTATCAAAGCCCTGTGTTTTTTATCTACAAATTTTATTGTCATATCATCATTCAAAAGTTACTATTACAGTTCGCCTCTTCCAACATGGCAGCAAAGCGGCTGAACTTACGAAAAAGGATGCTCGGATTGCGCAGATGAGAAGAAGGGGGAGGGGCAGTATGGCCTGGTAGGGGTGATTAGAAAGGAGGGCTATCATTAGTGTCTTCCGTCACCCTTTGATGGCCAATTAAGAGCAGGAGTGTAGGAGAAGCGACGGAAAATGACACCTCGTTATTTTCCCCGCCCTGGTCCTTTTCATAACATGTTTACAGTGACACCTAGGGGTCGTGTTATGAAGTGGCTTGGATGAAACAGAATCCATTAGCTCAAGACTGTTTTCGTCCGCCTAATGCGTCATTATCACCCTTTGATGTGCGTTCTCATTTGTCGTCGTAAATGACGAAAAACTGAAGAAATATTCTGCGAGTTTAGAAAGAAGGAAGACCGGCTCTATGAAATGGATATCAAGTTGAAATAGTTTTCTAAGGATTTTGAGGATTTAAATGAGCTTTTAATTCTACCGACCTAATTGCAAATATTATTTTGAGAGTTTTTGTGGAGGTATATAATTAGTTAAAATGTCACGATCGCCAGACTGGGATTCCAGTCCCGGTCAGGTTTGATACTTTCTACACTATATTGTCTGGAACTACACCATCCTTGTGAGCTAAGGGGGGTGGGGGGGGGGGGTTTGTGGGAAGCCCATAGGTCTACCTCCTGAGACAGCAGCATTGCCTAGGCCTCCCTGGTCCTAGCATGGGTGAACAGGGGAATTCGGCACTGATCGTATGTATCTATGGTCAATCTCTAGAGCATTGTCCTACTAGCCTGGGCGTTGTCATGTCGTTTGCCTCTGCCATTCACGATTGGACTTTAAACCTTTAAACATGATACCTTTTCTCTAAATTTGAGAGTCATTAATGATCTCAAGAGGCTAACAAAAGTCTTAACCCTCCATTCCATGCCACATTTGTGCTCATACTATAAAATGTTGTACTAAATGAAATCCTAGTTGAATGAGACATGCAGAGTACATTGTCACCTCCTCCGAGAATGTTCTTTCTCCCTCTCTCTATAGAGACAGGATCCTGTTAGTAGCTTTGATGTTCTGCATGTAAATAGGTCCTCGTTGCGTAAAAGATGTTATCCATTTATCTAAGTTTGAAGACAATTTATACTTTTCTCTCAAAGCTAGGAAAGTGAGGATATATACGTTGTAACTTGAACCAATATATTTCTAATATCATTGCTAATGACATTGCTATGATTTTTCCATGCATAATAGATAGATAGGCTAATTGAAATATATATATATATATATATATATATATATATATATATATATATATATATATATATATATATATATATGTATATATATATATATATATATATATATATATATATATATATATATATATATATATGTATATATATATTTTGTGTATGTATGTGTGTGTCTGTGTTTATAGCTTTAGGATTGCTGTACTCATTGATATCTTCAAGTTTTCTAACATAAGTCATCTTTGACGGTCTTTCATTACTGCTAAATTGTTGTTGATAATATTTCTATTTTCATTCTTTATAGCAAATAATTGTTGGTACCCTGTTCCAAGTCTTCTTTTCATCAATTTGATGCTTCTTTTTTTCTTTATTTTTTCCTCAATTTTGTTGTGATTGGGTTTACAAATGTCTTGGGTTTCTAGCTTGTTTATTAATTTGGATCTATTTAATCTCTTGGATTTTACCCTCATTTTCAATTCTTCCTTTATTATGTTTTTGGTCTTTTCTGATAATTTTCCTTGATCTTGTTTTGGAACTTTTCTATCTATCTCTTGTTTATTACTTGCTTTCATTTCCTTATGTAGCTGGGAGTACCCATTTTGTATTGCTAAGCTAAAGTCATCGAATTTTCCTTTTATTACAGGAGTGTTTTTTTCTTTCTTAGAATTAGGTTTTCTCTCTTTCCTTAGATTTATACAAATTTTCTTCTCACCATTCTATGATGACTTCACTTTAACTTGTTAGATACTGTTACATCTTTAACTAAATAAACTTTTTTAGTGAGAATGAAATCTACCTTGTTTTACATTTCTCTATGCTCCTTTTTGTAAAAAAAAAAAAAAAAAAAAAAATAATATAAGCATGTCTCCTCAGTTCCTCTGTCATTACTTGTGCTCACTCCAAATTCGCTTACAGCTGATTCTCCTGTCTTCTGAAATCACCCAAAGCAAATGTAATTTGAGTCATATGTCTTATTATAGATATCTCCACATCGTCATAAAAAGTGTCCATTTCTTTTTCTTATTTAGTTTGATAATCAATTTTACAATTCTATCACTAATACTATTCAATATGCATGCATATATATTATATACATATATATACATGAACATTACATATATGCACATTACACACACACACACACACACACATATATATATATATATATATATATATATATATATATATATATATATATATATATACTGTATATATATTATATATATATGTGTGTAATGTGTATATATGTAATGTATATGTATATATATGTTTGTATATATATAATATATATATGTGTATATATATATATATATATATATATATATATATATATATATATATATATATATATATATATATATACTGTATATATATGTATATATATATATATATATATATATATATATATATATATATGTATATATATATATATATATATATATATATATATATATATATATATATATATATGTATATATACTGTATATATGTGTGTGAGTGTTTGTATATAATATGTATGCCTATTCCTCCCTCCTTTCCTCCTTGTCATTTCAGCCATTATGGATCTTTTGCGAGTTAATCGGTTGTAGGATTACAGTAGTATCGAGAGAGAGAGAGAGAGAGAGAGAGAGAGAGAGAGAGAGAGAGAGAGAGAGAGAGAGAGAGAGAGAGAGCTGTAATGGAAGGTATGGGAAGCTTCATCCTTGTGAGTGAAAGGCGATTAGGCCCCAGTTCCAAGATAGAAAGAGCTTCTTATTTGTGTCTCTTCCAAGTTCTCTTTCTTCTTTATCCTCTTGAGAAATAACCTGAGGAAAGAGGGAGCAAATCTTTTCGGAATAACGTCGATCTTTAACTTGATAAAGATATGTTATCCTTTTTATCGTTTTTCGCATTTCTTTTACTGTCCTTAAAGCCATATTGTTATACACCTGTAGCTATAAATTTGTGTTAGTGTATATATATATATATATATATATATATATATATATATATATATATATATATATATATATATATATATATATACATATATATATATATACATATATATATATATATATATATATACATATATATATATATATATATATATATATATATATACATATATATATATATATATATATATATATATATATATATATATATATATATATATATATATACACATATATACATATATACATATATACACACACATGAGTACAACAAAATCAAGAACAAGAAGTGTTGCCATGTCTATTCCACTGCAAGACAAAGGCCTCAGACATGTTAATTCGTATTTTGATTTGGATCAGTTTTCATCACCACGTTGGCCAGTGCTGATTGATGATGGTTGGAGGTTTTTGTTTCCTTTCACCACGTTAAGGCAACCCCATTCAGAAAGGGATGTATTGTTATTTTGTGATATGTACTACAAAGCCACAAGAAGTGTTTTTAGAAACTGCCACCAAGTTTTCATTGGCGCTGATGTATGTTGTTGAGTGTGTACACATGCGTGAGTTCTATTGAGTTTAATCTGCTCGTTTTATCACGATTTTTTTTTTTTTTTTTTTTTTTTTTTTTTTTTTTTTTTTTTTTGTAATATCACATTCTGTTCCGTCTATGAGGCACATGTATAGATGTTAGTTAGTAAATATCTGTGAAAATTATTCATATTTCCTTTTGTTATTCCCGAATTATTCGTGCTTTTAAACATTTTTGTCTGAGAAACACTTGCTAAAGCTCTTAAATCACGAATTAAATCTAAGATTTGATGAAAAAAGATCATTATAATAACAACGACGTGCGGAAACGCGGAGAATGGGTATAATATCATCGTCGGTGTCAGTCAATTGAATTTTCATCTCCATTGGCTGTAAAGAAGCAAAGATGATTTATAGCTGTGAAATATGAGCGCCCTGTAATAAACCTCCCTTGCTTCCCGAGGATGATTTGCATGACAATGATGAGGGAGATCAGGGGATAAAGACCCCCCTTGCCCAACCCCATCTCCAGGCACTCCCCTC
>NC_090743.1:103285933-103290933 GCF_036898095.1 Palaemon carinicauda | reverse complement strand
TACCGAGTAGTTATATGTCAGACAATGCCGCTGTGTGTGACCAGATATATATATATATATATATATATATATATATATATATATATATATATATATATATATTGTGTGTATGTATGTATATATATATATGTGTGTGTATGTATATATATATATATATATATATATATATATGTATATATATATATATATATATATATATATATATATATATATATATATTGTGTATGTATGTATATATATGTGTGTATATATATACTGTATGTATATATATATATATATATATATATATATATATATATATATATATATATATATATATATACTGTATAAATATATAATGTGTATCTATATGTATTATTATGTATATATATAGGTATTATAATGTATTATGGCTGGCAAATTATATATCTTCCCAAGTTCTAAACTCACCTGTTATTTTTACATAAATCTGTTATACTTGAAAAATACCCGGCTCTGAGAAATTATGCAACTCCCAGACGGCAATATACAAAAACACTGAATATCCAAAGGTCTCTTACGTACACTCAAAACACAATTGGGTATTTACTTCTCTTGATCTATTCCAAACAACCTCTTACTTCGATTCTTAGTCAGGGATTACGAGAGATCTCTCTGTAAGAAATACTGGTGATTGAAATAATACACAAAAATAAATATATTCTATAAAAAATTACAACACTGAAGAACGAAAATTATCATCATATGAACCGCTCGAAATATTAAATCTGAACAAAACCGTAGACTAAAACAAGAAAATATTACACTGAAAATTATATAATCACTTGTTTTACTGGAAATTAAATTTTACACAAATATTTAATTTTGTTAATTAATGAAAATAGTTAACACTTTAATGCTCTAAAGAGTAAATACTAAATGAAATTTACACAAAAGTAACTAATACACTTACGTAGTTTGGATCACACGAGGTAATCGAACAGTAAAGTCAAAATAAATACACTTCAATGTTTTCACCTAAATCTCACAGGGCCAGATACAAAAATTTATATTAACCCAGTATTTATATTAATACAATACACTGGAAATATTATTCAATGGCTTAATCAACGTTTGAACACACTACACATGATATATATTGGATAGAAATCACTAATCTCATTTGAGTGGTCACACTTGACGCACTTGAGACGAGAGAGTGGACGAACTTTGGCTCTTTCCAAGGATAGGCTGGATCTCTTCTGCTATGCATTCTTGGGGGCGTTTATATATTGAATTGAATATTCTAGATCCTTCTAGGTCAGGGGGTCTAGAAGTTGGGGGCAGTGCTACGACGCCAAAGTTGCCAACTATTCAAGTAGTAGACGAATACCAACGCACAAGCGAGGCAATTTTCTCTCTGCTAACTCCGCCCACCAACCCTTCGAAACATTAAAAAAGAAGATAAAACGAACTTTGGAGTTTTCAAGAACATTCTGACCACGTGGAAAATATAAGAATTGCGTAATCTCTCGCAAACATGACTCAATACATTGTAAAAACTCTAAATTTACATAACCTCTCATTTTCAAACCTCTTATGGCTCGTACAGCATACTTAGACAAGATTACATAAGACATAAAATATGTGAAATTTAAAGTAAAATATTAAAAATAACGTAAATTTTCATATACCGACTTGAATGAAAAATACAATTACATGAACGATGAAAGTCTTACGTAATTTACATAGAATTACTTAACCCTACAAGGGAGGAACTCACCTTATGAGCTGGGTCTACACCTCTCAAATACACAAATGAAATGCATAAATAAAATATTCAATTTACACTCAACCAGTTTCATGAGAGAGCTCCCCCCAAAAAAGATTATTTATTCCGGGCCTGAATCCACCGATTCAGCCCGAGATAAATAATCTGCAACCAAGTTATCTTTACCTATTCTTCATCTTGATAGAATTTAAAGGATTGTGATCTGAGTAGGCAGTAATCTCTTCATTCTGTGCTTTGTTCACATAAAATTCGAGTTTTCGTATCGGTGTGATTAGCACTAGTAGTTCCTTTTCAACTCGATGTTTCTTCAGCTTCGACGACATACCACAAACAGAGTGAAGAATTCCTTCCTCGTCTTCTTGCAATAAGACAGCTCCAATACCATTATCCGATGCATCCACTTAGATAAGGAATTTCGTGTTGAAATCAGGTCCTCGCAGTATCGGTTTCGAAGTTAACATGGCCTTCCTTTGACTTTTCCTTTTTCCTGGTATTTCGATAATGTAGGTCCGGTTACTGCTCTTCTCCAAAATCCGGAATGGTTCTTGGAACTCGTTTGGAGAGGAAATTTCCTTATCGGGGAGTAAACCAACACATGCCGTCCTACCGCAAACTGTCTGTTCCTACTTTTCATACCAAACATTTTCTTCGTTGTTCCTTGACTCGTTTTCACGCCGTCTGGGAAAATTTCCTTATTTTGCCGATCATTTTCCTTAAATCCTTGACATTTTCTCCATCTGTTTCATCTCGATTTTTCCCTTTTTCTGCCATTTTAATCGGTCCTTTGCTGAAGGTTTCTCCTCGTACTTCAATCAGGTGTAAGGGAGCTTCCGTGATGCACTCGTTAGGCTTTCCAGCCATCTGACAAGCGTGACATGCACGGCAAAACTGACTCATGTCCTATGCATGCCACGCCAGAAAAAGTGTTTCATAATCTTCTCTGTCGTCTTTCTTATCCCTATGTGTCCCGTCTCGTGCGCTACGGCGATCACCTGTCTTCTCAACGGTGCGGAAATCAATATCTAACAGTACATCCCCCTTTTGGTATTCCCAGGGATATCGGCGGGTCTATGCTTCCTCATAAGCAACCCATCTTTAAGATAACAAGAAGTGGGAGACTGCTGCACTTCCGCCTCATCCACCACGGTACAATATTTCTGTTAACGTCACATCATTCTTTTCCAATCCTATCAGCCTTTTCCTACTCACTTATCCTACTTCTAACTCTTAGTTTTTTATTTCTTCCAAGTCCATTGTTTTGCCTTTTTTTTTCTCTCGTCTGTCGTTCCTCTTCTCTTGCGTAGCATCAAGGGAATCCTCTTCTTCTGAAAACACTATTTTGAGTGGGGTTGAGGTTGAAATTTGTTTCAATACTTCATGATGATGAATGTAGTGTACTGGACCATCATATTCATTTATTTCCTTCTAAGATGATTTTCTAGCAACACCTCTACTTAACATATCTTGTATTTGAATGTTATACACTTGTGTATATTTATGACCTAGCTTATTTAATCTCTTCTCCGATGATTTCATTCTTGCAATAGCCACAACAACATTGTTAGGAGGCTCATTAGGGTCTCTAATCCAGGGATATTGAACAGTCCAATATTTCTCCTGAAATTATAATCTAAACCCTTTTTAATTATGTCTAACTCCTTTTCTTCCTTGAAACAAAATGAAAAAGTCTACCTCAACTTGTTCGTCATTTCTCAAATTTTTCATATTTGTTCTCGTGAATCAAAAGAAACGGACAAAAATAAATAAGAATTCAGATTCTCTTCTATCATGTTGCCTAATAGCAACTAATAAAAATCAATTGTTTTCTTGTCACGATTTTTTCTGAAACACACAATCCTCTACGGAGTTGAAAAACAAAGTTCTAATCTAGACTTCTAAGTCAAACAAATTACATTACGTGTCAAAATATCAAATTTCTTTTCACACTCACACAAACAAAAACAAAAAACCCTTATTCAAGATGCGGTCTTCAGCAGTGATTGTAACATCATAATGCTAGCTCAGGGAATTCACACATCATCACGTTCACTTCATTCATCTCGTCTTTACTTGAATTACCCTGGCTTTAAAATACATTCATGCTCCCTGTTACATCAGCAGACATTACCCTCTTCGAATAATTTGTTAATGGTCGGTTTCATCAATCAGACCGAACACTGGTGAAACAATTACTTATGAAACACTGTAACTAAAAGAAACTAAATGCAAGATCTTGAAATCGCGTGCGTGACAGATTAAA
Source organism: Palaemon carinicauda (assembly GCF_036898095.1). Classification (NCBI taxonomy): domain Eukaryota; kingdom Metazoa; phylum Arthropoda; class Malacostraca; order Decapoda; family Palaemonidae; genus Palaemon; species Palaemon carinicauda. The sequence continues at coordinate 103,286,923 of NC_090743.1, read as the reverse complement.
AAACTTCATAAATTACGTCTTGATACTGAATTTACAAACTTCATACATTTCAATTATGACTGAAACATTTCTTCTCTCTAATTATACAATTGTTAACACGGAATTGTTCTATGTGACCATACTTTTCCCTAAAACACATTTAACACGAAGGTGTCAAATAAAAAACAAGCTTCTTTAAACCAAAGAAACTATGCAATGAAAACTCATAGTTTTTAATAGTTTTTACAGTAAGTTACACAAGAATCCACTCCTAACTTAGCCTAATCCAGCCACTGAGATGAAGTGGGTCTTAATTCCATCATAATCGCTTCTTATATATTCTGAATAATGAAGTCATTTTCGGCATCCTTTGTGCCACGGATCTTTCATACCCGAAAGTTTTCTAAGACGTTAGGCGAGAACCAGATCTCCGTCAGTCTCCATCTTAACTTTTTGGGATCATATTTTGCTTATCAGTTTGCATCAACTCTTTTCCCAAAGTCTTTCTAGTTCCTTAATGAGGAGGTGGGAGAGGAGAAGGAAAAGGGGGAGGAGAAGGAGGAGGATTAAAGGAAGACTGTCGTCTCATCGAAGGATCTTATAAATATTCTGCTTCTAGTACTGTGTAGTTGATGGGTACCATAAAAAGGGGTTGAATTCATATTTTCTGCATAATGTTTAATTCATTTATTAGTTCTAATAGCATTAGATGATACTTGGTGTTTCTTTTAACTGCCGTATTTATGTATGCAAAGGCCACAGTGTTATTAGAAGATTCTTATTCACCCTATTTATTTTCCTACTATTATCAGGTTATGTTACAGAGGAAGAGTTAAAGTGAAACAACTACCTGAGTATTAAGTAACTCTATTCCATAGACTACACAGGTAGTCTTTTGTCGGTAAGGCTGACATTGGGATGAAAAATAGATGATAACAGAAAGAAAATAGGGTTAAAATTAGATTGTTACATTCAACGACACTTTTGTACGTGGAATCTATAGACGGTTGT
>NC_090743.1:103275933-103278433 GCF_036898095.1 Palaemon carinicauda | reverse complement strand
ACGCAAGTATGGGCAATTCTTTGGAATTGAAAATGATACTTTTTCTCATGAGTTTGAATGAAATAATTGATATCTACTTCAGAGTCGAATAGATTTTATGCCGTGTCAGATCAGCACGTAAGAAATGCTGGACCACCGATGATATTGTGTCGAGAGCAAAGTTGTATTCAGAATTAAATATACATAAGAGCATTTTTGTGACGTTATCAAAATATGTAGTGTAGTTTTGGTGAGCTTTTTTTTTTTTTTGTTTTTTAAGAAAAATGCAGAATACAAATCGTAACCTCATTAAACCTTAGAGTCGAAATAACTCGTACATTGAATGTTTATTTCCCAGATCTAGTGGATGTCACAGAACATAAATATAAAGTCAATTATTTTACCAAAAATAAAATCTTTTATCGAAAAATTGCTCTAGTGTTTAGGTTGGTACTTAATTTGTATTTATTACTTCATGAGTAAATTGAATACAAAATGTAAGATTTTTCTCTTTTATTCTCTTTTATTTAATAAAAATCTTGCTTTTTAAGAATATTCCGAGAAAATAAGATTGTAAATTAAACATAAAATATCATCTTTCATATCTATAAATATGTGGCGTTTTACATAATGTTCCTTTAATTTTAATTTCAATAAAAATGACATATATGGAAATTCCTTGGTTTTCATGAATACTGTTCATGGTAAAGAATTTCAACAAAGTTATATAATATCCAATTATATTAAAAGTAAACATATATACTGTAGTAGGTTATATAGAAAAACATAATCTGCTTTATAACTTGCATGAAAATAGGATATTTCATTCAGCCTCTTATCAATAATGATAGTGTAAAAAGAAAGCATACTGTATAATGTAATGATGCTATTACATGGGGCTTTCTGCTATGGCTAACATCATTAGGGTTATTTCTAATTACTTTGATATTGATGCTTATGGGTGTTAAAGAACACTAAAAAAACCTTAAGATCCTCTTTGTCAATCAATATTGACCAGAACACCTCCCATTTTAGTTATTGGAAAACTTCTACTTATGTTCTCAGTATAGAACTTCTTAGTTGGTATTAGTAACTAAATTGAATTTTGCCAGTAGATATCATTCATATGAAAGACATATCTTTATAATTGTTAACCTTGAAGTGGTCCAAAGGTCGAATCTCATGGGATAATCTTTACTTTGATAGACAAAAAAGAGCCAGACGATTGCAACGGCTGGTATGGCTAACATCTGGAAGGTTATTGTTAATAACTTTGATATTGATGCATAGGGTGTTAAAAAACATTAAAAAACCTTAGGATCCTCTCTGTCAATTAATATTGACCCCAGACACCTCCCATTTTAGTTATTGAAAATTACATATATTCTCAGCATAGAACTTCTTAGTTGGTATTTGTACCTAAATTGAATATTGCCAGCAACTGAATTGAATATTGCCATCAACTAAATTGAATATTGCCATCAACTAAATTGAATATTGCCAGCAACTGAATTGAATATTGCCATCAACTAAATTGAATATTGCCAGCAACTGAATTGAATATTGCCATCAACTAAATTGAATATTGCCAGTAAATATGAATCATATGAAAGACATATCTTTACAATTGTCAACCTTGAAGAGGTCCAAATGTCGAATCTCATGAGATAATCTTTACTCTGATAAAAAAAAAAGGCCAGATGATTGCAACGACTGTCTGAATGTACAGCAAATGAAGACAAACAACCGTCTTGGAAGGCTGAAAGAAATGTCCCTCTTGAAAAGATAGAAAGATGATTTCGAGTCCTGTCATGGGAAAATCAACTGGGAGTATAATGAATGATTCCATTCTTCTGGTATCTTTTTCTATGCTCTTTGTTTCCTGTCTTTTCATTTCTTTTCATTTTTCATCTCATGGTTTTAGAAAGCGGAATTTGGCGATTGGTCTTCGATTTTAATGGTTGTTCGAGAGCCGATAGGGTATTGAAGAGGATAAAAGTGGAAAGGAGTGGAAGACCTGAATTACTAGTAAGAAGGGAAGATGAGTTGGAGGGAGTTCGGGAGAATGGGTTACAGTCTTGATGAAGAGATCATTTGAATATAGTTGGAAAGTGTTGTTGTAGGATTATCTCTTTAAAGAAATATATAATAGATTTCAAGACAGAGTTAATTGAAGAATTTGTGTACTGCTCATTATCAATAAATGGCTGTGAATGAGTGGTGGAATAACTAAACAAGGTTATAATATTGGAGGAATGTAAAAAATGATAACAGTAATATCTGTGGAAGATTTTCCTTGATTGCTTACAAAAGAAAGTTAGTAGTAAAAAACAGTAATATTTCATTTTCTTGTGAAGGTGAATGACGCATTTTATCTATTGAAAAATCAAGAGAGGATATCTTCCCTTTAATAGCCTGTGATAGTTCTTGGGGAATTATTAATCATTTGTGTGTGGTACGAAAGAGGAGACAAGAAGGGGAAATTTTCTCCTTTTCACTAAAACAAAAAATGTATTAAAAT
>NC_090743.1:103265933-103268433 GCF_036898095.1 Palaemon carinicauda | reverse complement strand
TGGTATATAAGAGTGAAACTTTTGAAATGAATGAATTAAACACATGTTTTATATTTCAAGTTGGTAAATGAAGCCCCTATATATATATATATATATATATATATATATATATATATATATATATATATATATATATATATGTGTGTGTGTGTGTGTGTGTGTGTGTATGTATATATACACAGTATATATGTATGTGTATATATATGCGTATGTATGCATGTATGTATATGTATATTTATATGTATATATATATATATATATATATATATATATATATATATATATATATATATATGCGTGTGTGTGTGTGTGTGTACTTTCTGTCAAGCTGAGTGGTACTGGTACTGCCAAACGTTTGACTATATGGTTTCTCCCCGTCCTTAGGTATGTGGAAAAGGTGGTAGTCATACCGTAGTGTGAGGGAGTGTTCCGAGTAGGGTGGGAAGGGTTGAATCTGCGTGTATATGTGCATATATATGTTGGAGTGGTGAGAGAGGTGAATGCTCGAGTGCTTGGACGAGGATTGAAACTGATAGACGAGAATGATCATGACTGGGAGGTAAATTAGTTTTTGTTTGCGGATGATACTGTATGGGTTGCAGACTCGGAAGAGAAGCTTGACCGATTAGTGACAGAATTTGGAAGAGTATGCGAGAGAAGGAAGTTGATAAGTTTATGAGATGTGCGAGAAGGGAAGGTGTTGCAAGGTTGAATGTCATGTTGAATGGAGAGTTACTTGAGCAATTTGATCAGTTTAAGTACTTGGGGTCTGTTGTTGCAGCAAATAATGGAGTGAAAGCAGATGTACGTCAGAGAGTGGATGAAGGATGCAAGTGTTGGGGGTATTGAAGGGAGTGGTAAAGAATAGAGGGTTAGGCATGAATGTAAAAAGAGTTCTGTATGAGAAATTGAGTCTACCAACTGTGATGTATGGATCGGATTTGTGGGGAATGAAAGTGACGGAGAAACAGAAATTGAATGTGTTTGAGATGTAGTGTCTAAGGAGTATAGCTGAGGTATCTCGAGTAGATAGGGTTAAGAACGAATTAGTGAGAGTGAGAACGGGTGTAAGATAATTATTATTTAACAGCTAGAGTGGATATGAATGTATTGAGATGGTTTGGGCATGTTGAAAGAATGGAAAATGGCTGTCTGCTAAAGAAGGAATGAATGGCGAGCGATTGTGACACAGTTCCGGTAGGCCCTGCTGCTATCTCTGGCCTTGGATGACCGCTGAGGTAGCAGCAGTAGAGGATTCAGCGTTATGAAGCTTCATCTGTGGTGGATAGCGGGGGAGGGTGGGCTGTGGCACCCTAGCAGTACCAGCCGAACTATGATGAGTTCCTCGTCAGGCTGGGAGGAGCGTAGAGAGGAAAGGCTCCCTTTTTTTGTACTTGTTTGATGTCGGCTACCCCTCAAAATTGGGGGAAATGTCTTGGTGTATATATATATATATATATATATATATATATATATATATATATATATATATATATATATATATATATATATATATATATATATATATATATTTATATTATTTATAAACACAACCATATCTTTAATGTAAATGGAATATATTTACCAAAAGGTGAGATTTATACAATATCCCAAGAAAACAGAAAATTAACATAAGATGGACGACCGGGAAATTGGTCTGTCAAGGGGTGAAGGAGAATGATATAAAGGGAACAAAATTTACCAGAGCCTTTGAGATTTTCCTTCTTCTTCTTCTTCTTCTTCTTCTTCATTAGCGCTATTCTCATCACTATCGTTTTTCCTTTTTACATTTTTCCCTGAATCATATTTCCCTGTTTTAGATATATTGGAAGAATTTAGTTACTAATAGTTTTAACTATAACGTTTATTATTTTTTATGTTAAGATTTTTTTTTTTGTTTCAATGTTTTCTACTTATCTTTTGTTTTAATGTTTTCTACTTATCTTTTGTTTTAAAATATATATATATATATATATATATATATATATATATATATATATATATATATATATATATATATATTAGCTATAATTATAGCAAGGCAGGCATCTATTTCACTTATCGCTATCTCAATCCCATAATTTTTAACTTTTCAAAAAGATTATTGTCATTTTCATTGGTATTGGTTATTGGAATAGATTGTAAAATAAAAGGACAGTAGTTAAGCATAAAAAATGCTGATGATCTAATTAATATATATATATATATATATATATATATATATATATATATATATATATATATATATAATATATATATATATATATGTATATATATAATATATATGTATGTATATTATATATATAGACGTATATGTGTATATATTTATATGTGCATATATGTAATATGTATATATGTATGTGTGTGTATATATATATATATATATATATATATATATATATATATATATATATATATATATATATATATATATTATTATTATTATTACTTACTAAGCTACAACCCTAGTTGGAAAAGCAGTATGCTATAAGCCCAGGGG
>NC_090743.1:103238398-103240898 GCF_036898095.1 Palaemon carinicauda | reverse complement strand
CCTCCCTTCTTAGCTCACAAGGATGGAGAGGTTGCAGCGACCAAAGAAACTAACGAATTTGAGCGGGACTCGAACCCAACTAGAGACTGACCATATATACATATGATCAACACCCAAACCCACTCTCCACCCAAGCTAGGACCAAGGAGGTCCAGGCAATGGCTGCTGAAGACTCAGCAGATAGACCTATAGGCTCCTCCAAATCACCCATCCTTAGCTCACAAGGAGGGCGAGGTTGCCACCACCAAAGAAACTAACGAATTTGAGCGGGACTCGAACCCCAGTCTGGCGATCACCATTCAGGGGCGTCACTCTATCTATAGAGAAGGTTGAGGGCAAAAACGAAATAACAGCCACATATCTTGCATTATTTAAAATCGTATTTTGAAACTTTAATCTTCGCCCCAGGCTCTAAATGGCTATAATCAATTTTGTTTAGTGAGGCAGATTTGCACCGACTCGCAGCGGTAGCCTTTTAGCTCGGAAAAGTTTCCTGTCCGCTGATTGGTTGGACCCAAGCTAGGACCAAGGAGTACCAGATTATGGCTGCTGATGACTCATCAGATAGACCTATAGGCTCCTACAAACGCCCCCATACCTAGCTCACAACGATGGTGAAGTTGCAGCGACCAAAGAAACTAACGAGTTTGAGCGGGACTCGAACCCCACTCTGGCGTTTACCAATCAGGGACGTTATCACATCGGCCACCACAACCCACAAAACTTCTAGCTTTGTGGGATTAAAATGAATGTTTTTGCTGACTGTGCAATTTAAAGGAATGTTTTGGCTGACTGTGCAATTTAAAGTAATGTTTTGGCTGACTGTGCAATTTAAAGTAATGTTTTGGCTGACTGTGCAATTTAAAGGAATGTTTTGGCTGACTGTGCACTTTTCACCTGCGCTCAGTGTGTGTTATTTCGTGGTGTTTTGGCTGGGAAATTAAACTATCCGTTAAGCAAGTAGATTGTTATGACCACAGCGGTTTTACGTTTTAATGGCAGTGTTTATAGTGATGAAAACTGGCCAAACCCCAAACATAAATAAAGGTTGTAGCTTGGATAATAATAATAATAATAATAGTTCTCTTGTTTCCTTTCCTCATTGGGCTGCTTTCCCTATTGGAGCCTTTGGGCTTAGAACATCCTGCTCTTCCAACTAGGGTTGTAGCTCAGCTAATAAAAATAATAATAACTATAATAATAATAATTCCCTTGTTTCCTTTTCTCACTAGGCTGCGAGCCTTTGGGCTTAGAGCATCCTGTTTTTTCTAGTAGGGTTGTACCTTAGCTAATAATAATGATGATGATATTAATAATTCCCTTGTTTTCTTTCCTCATTGGGTTGCTTTCTCTATTGGAGCCTTTGGGCTTATAGCATCCTGCTTTTCCAACTAGGTTTGTACCTTAGCTAATAATAATGATGATGATAATAATAATTCCCTTGTTTCCTTTCCTCGTTGGGCTGCTTTCCCTATTGGAACCTTTGGGCTTATAGCATCCTGCTTTTCCAACTAGGGTTGCAGCTTAGCTAATGATAATGTGTTTCCTTTCCTCGTCGGGCTGCTTTCCCTGTTGGAACCTTTGGGCTTATAGCATCCTGCTTTTTTTATTAGAGTTTTAGCTTTGCTAGTGATAATAATAATGATAATAATAAAAATAATGATAACAATAATCAAGATAAAACGTAAGTAACTGAATGTTCCCGTAGTTTTAGAGATTCTGAACATAAGACACGAGAATGGTAAACCACAACTAGTTTTATCCTTTATATACAAGTAATCAAGAAATCATCTTAGTTATATTCATAAGACACTGAGCAGTATAAACAGAAAAGCATTCTTGATTTGATAAAGATAAATGGTATACAAAGTCAAGGTCTCTCACTGCAAGTGCGTCTCATACATCGTGATAGGAACGAATGAATAATGAGCCTTTTTTCTGAACAAAATAAATTATGGGGATATCAAGGTTTAAAGGTCACTCATGAATGACAGAGGCAAGAGACAGTGACAATGCCCTAGAGACTGAACATATATACAATTCATCTTCGCTCAAAGGGGTTAACTATTACTACGTATATTGCTCATTGGCTACTTTCCTCTTGGTAAGGGTAGAAGAGACTCTTTAGCTCTGCTAAGCAGCTCTTCTAGGAAAAGGAAACTACAAAATCAAACCATTGTTCTCTAGTCTTGGCTATTGCCATAGCCTCTGTACCATGGTCCTCCACTGCCTTGGGTAGAGTTCTCTTCATTGAGGATACACTCGAGCACAGTATTCTATCTTATTTCTCTTTATTATTATTATTATTATTACTGTCCAAGCTACAACCCTAGTTGGAAAAGCAGAGTGCTATAAGCCCAGGGGCTCCAACAGGGAAAAATAAGGAAATAAATAAATGAAGAGAATAAATTAATAATAAATTAATTTTAAAAAAAAGTAACAACATCAAAACAGATATGTCATATATAAACTATTAACAACGTCAAAAACAAATATGTCA
>NC_090743.1:103210898-103233398 GCF_036898095.1 Palaemon carinicauda | reverse complement strand
CCAGGATCTGATTCAGGTTGGGTGACTTGGATCCTCCTCTGTTGACGCAGTGTACTACGTCTGTGCTGTCTGACACTACTCTGATGTGGGTAGACCTCGGAGGAGAGTCTCTTCAGGGTCAAGAACACTGCCATGGCTTCGAGAACATTGATATGGGACTGTTTCATGGCGGGTGACCAAGAGCCCTGAAAAATCTGATGTTCGGAGTAATCCCCCCATCTACTTAGAGACGCGGCTGTATGGAATGTCACTTGTGGAGGTGGGGATTGTAGAGGAACCGATTTGGAGAGGTTTTTCGGTTCGGACCATGGGCGTAGTCTCATTTTCAAGACAGAGGGGATCTTCGAGACCTTGTCTCTTAAAGGTACTGTAGCTCTCTTTCTCCAAACTCGATTGATGTCTTTTGAGTTTGGCTTTTAATAGGAGATCTGTTACTGAAGTGAATTGGAGAAGGCCGAGGATTCTTTCTAAGGCTCTTCTGGACACCTGTTTGTGTTTGAGAAAATTCTTGATCTTGGAAGCTATTCCTCTTACCTTTTTGGAAGGGAGAGACAACGTGTGCTTCGAAAGGTCCCACTGAATGCCTAACCATTCTAAGTGGCCTGATGGTTGCAGGCGGGATTTTTGGAGATTGACCCGAAATCCCAGGTTGTCGAGAAATCGAAGTACTTCCTTCGTAGCTCTGTTGCCTTCTATGGCCGACCGGGCCCAAATGAGCCAACCGTCCAGATAAGCAATGATCTGTATCCCTTGGTTCCTGAGTTGTTCTAACACTGTCTCTCCCAGTTTCGTGAATATCCTGGGATCAATGTTGAGGCCGAAGGGCATGACTTGAACGCAAAGGCTTTCCTGCCTAGGCGGAAACCCAGATAAGGAGAGAAGTTTCGAGCTATAGGCACATGATAATAGTCGTCGGTAAGGTCGACAGAGGTGGTGACGGCCCCACGGGGAAGTAAGGTCCGTACCTGAGAGATAGTCAACATCCGGAACTTGTCACAGAGAATGTAAGAGTTTAGCTTTGACAAGTCCAGGTCCACTCTCAATGCCGACAAGCCTTTCTTCGGAATTGTGAACAGGTGGCCTTGGAACTTCAGTGATCGTACCCGTTTGATTGCTTTCTTCTTGAGTAACTCTGTGGTGTACTCTTTCAGGATGGGAGTGGATTTCTGGGAGAAGGTCACTGGTGGAGGAGGAGAACCTTGTGGCCATTTCCACCTCAAACCTTTAGAGATTATGCTATGAGCCCACGGACCGAAGGTCCAATGGTCTCGAAAGTGGTAAAGTCTCCCCCCTACCGGGACCACCTCGTTGTGAGGGAGTGAATCTAGGTCCTTTCCTTCCCCGAGCCCCCTTTTTTCTAGGTCCGCCTCGATGGCGGAACTGTCTTCTACTCCTGTAGCTTCCTCTCTGATGTCCACAAAAGGAACCTGAGGGATCGGAGCTAAGGCTGTATGCAGGCGAGGACATCCAAACGGGGTTGGGCTGTGTACCTGGGGAATCAGTGAGGTAGACCACCTGATGAGGGGGATTCGGATGCAGAGACGTCGAATCAGAGGAAGACTGTGATGACGAGTGGGTAACTGACGATTGATGGCAGTGACCCCGGTTCGTTTGTAGGGGGTAAATCTCTGCTTCTTCTTGAAGAAAGCTTGCTTTTGGTCTTCAACCTTCCTTTTGGCAGTGAGGCCCCGCCTCACCTGCAATTTTTGTTTTGCTCTCGTATCGAACAAATTAAATCATCGCCAAAGGGTACCAAAAAGAAACAAATTAGAACCAACTTCCATCATCGTTCAGGAGTAGGGAGGACAGCTCGTAGCAGAGCGTGCATGACTCCGGGAACCATACCATGTAGGCGGACCTTCTGTAAAAGAAAGGAGACATAAGTCTGGATGTTCCTTGAAACTCTGGTTAGTGATCCTATTCACAGGCTGGGATCCACTAAATTATCTATACACAATAATATATATGTTTATGTATATATTTGTACATGTATATAATACATATGTCTATATTTATGCATATATTTAATTATATATATGTATATATATGGATAAATATCCATACAACATCGTGTTCAAATAGAAATAAATTTCTACTCCGTACTTGAGATCGGACGCTAGCCCCCTTCTAATGAAAAAACCAGGTCGAAACCAACCATGCCATGAGAGGCCATTTTACTGTTCCTTGAGACTCTGGTCAGTGAGCAGATGAATCAAAAGAAATAAATAACATTAATTATGTGTGACTAATATGGATTTCAAAATTGTTAGCTAGAGCTACAAATTAATATACTAAAATCCAGTAACCACGTAACATGTAACTATAAACCTCATCGGTAAAATAATGTTAACCCCGGTTCTGAACGTCTGAGTGATCTCTGTTGACACCGGAGATCCGGTGACAAAGGTCCGTTATAGTGAAAACGTGAACATCAGCGGTAAGATAATATTAACCTCAATGCTGAACGTCTGTGTGAACTCCGGTGAAGCCGGAGATTCAATGAAAAAGGACCGTAATAATGAAATTGTGATTAATCATGAAAAAAGGTTCGTGTGCATAAGGCCGAAGCCGGAGTCTGAGTGCCGGATTTCACCGTTGCACTCCAAATATCTGACTAGTTCCCAACCCAATGAGTATCCATTATAGCGGAGTATATCTCAAGGCGGTGATTAATCTTGAAAATAGGTTCGTGTTCGTGTGCATAAGGCCGAAGCCGGAGTCTGAGTGCCGGGTTTCACCGTTGCACTCCAAATATCTGACTAGTTCTCACCCAATGAGTATCCATTATAGCGGAGTATAACTCAAGGCGGAGCTACGGGTGGCGGCATAAAGCGATCCCAAAATAATGACTCATACACTAACGGATCCTATTAATAGTGCTAGCTATATTAACAGTAACCACATCAATAAAACGTGAATATCATCAATCGTAATATCATAAACCCGGAGAAGAAGAGGAGGCAGGAATAACTCGTGATCGTATAAAACGGAAAACGGGAAATCCACCTCTCCTTACTCGAGCTTAAGAAAGAAAACGAGAGAAAGGGTAACTCGTAACTGTAGTAACAGAAAACGAGCACTCTATGCTCACGCTCTCATGGTTACATTATAAAGAACCAAAATCACACAATAATATGATAAGAATAATGATAAAAGTGTAATAACCAAGAACGAAGAATAACGACAACGTAACAAATAAATATAAAGATATAGTCTAAAACGAGCACCTTCCTGAGGCGTGTACATAAACTATAACAAAGGCCAGAACGTTATTCTTCGTTCGTCCAAATTGGACTTGCTAGCAAAAAAAAATACCATAGTAAAAATAATAATAAAATAATGATAATAAAAATGGTCATAAAACGTAAGTGATATAACCTAGATGACAGAGCACCAGATGGGCAATATTAACTTGAAAAACTACCGAAGCGAACAAAACCAAAATGGCTGCCGTCACAGAGGAAGGCCAAGCTGCTTCCAAAATTAAAATCCACATTACTGGAAAGAGAACAAATTCCCGGTACTGAAAAAAACTGTCAAAACAAACTATGGTACTCAACATTGGTAAAGGTGAAGTAGCAGCGTCAGTCATGTTGAATTAACGACAATCACTTGAAAAAACACTGAGCACAAAAAAATTACGACTGTGCGGGCAAGTCCAAAACAGAAGGATGACCTAGAGGGCGCTCGTGTGGGTGACGGTGGCGTGGTCCAAGTGTGGTTTCTGGGGTCTTTGTTACGGCCCTTCCCTTTGATGAAGGAGTTATGTAATTGGAAGACAGCCTGTGAATAGTGGTTTTCACATGCCCCTGATGTATACACGACACTCACGAGGTGCTCGCGCGAGGGTAGTAACCTCTGCATTCCATGCTTTTATCTTTCTCTGGTATATTTGGAAGATTTATATCAGAAAAAGTGTAAAGAAGGACTTTTCACCGGCCGTCACAGGTCGACCCAGAAATGTACTGTGCACAGAAAACAGCAAAACGCTCCGAAAATATTGGATGATTCCGGTTTGTGGGAAATTCTGTATTGACAGTTGGTTGACCGACTGCGGTCATCTTATGCACAGAGGAAAAATCCGGGAAGGTTGTATTTGCCCAGAAATGTATAACGGAAGCTCTTTTCATCGATAGGTCTCTCTCTCTCTCTCTCTCTCTCTCTCTCTCTCTCTCTCTCTCTCTCTAGCCACAACCAAGCTCAGCTGTTGCCCCAAATAAGATCAAGGAAGCCATTAGTGTCCGCTACTCTGGATCATCATGATTGCTGGAGTCCGGCAAAGGCGACCTTGGACGTCTGGGCGACACCTGACTTTAATTTGGGGAAGGGAAAGGAGGAGGGAAAGTGGAAGGGATGTTGTGGGGGCCGGGGGGGGGGGGGGGGGTGGTGGCGAGGCAGGAAAGGGGGAAGAGGAGATTGGGGAAATGGAAGACATGATAAAAGCTATAGGCTTGAAAGGGAAAAAGCAAATTGTGATGGGAAGCATGAAGTAGATGGAAAGTGGAAGCAAAATTAGTGGGAGGGTAATATGGTGTGCAGTTAAAGGGAAAAAAATAGTGCTAGGAGGAGAAAATGAGAGAAGAAATACACACAAGAAGATCAACTAATTAAATGATAAGAAGGAAGGGAAGAATGTATTAGTAAAATGGAATAGACTGATGGGAAAAATTAAGAGATCACTTAAAAAGTCAGAAATAAAATGGTGAAATAAAAAAGAAGGGGAAAAAAGATATAATTGGGGAAATTGTTGACACTAAACAAATGCTAAAAGAGCGAAAGTAATAAGACAGTGGCGATAATAGATGAGTGCATAAATTAAAGTTAATGCTACAAAGTAGAAAGATAAATATAAGTAGGAAACAATAATTGATAAATTGATAAATGTTGGAGAGAGTAAAGACAGAGAATCTTGAATAAAAGCTGACTTAATGGTAATAATGATGTCTTAAGAAATAAACAAAGAAGACAAAAAGTGGATGAATTGATAAAAGAAGGAAAATGGATGATAATTAGGTCATGATTGAAAAAGGGAAAAGAATTGATAACGATGGAATGTTGAAAGAAGAAAGAAATGGAATAAACGATAACTATCACGGACATAAATCTCTGAAAGGAAAGAAAGGTAGAAAACATACGGTAGATAAACCAGGTGGGAAATATGATGACGACATAAGACTAAGAGGTGCAAATGAGATTCCAGATCTGAATCAGAAGAGCAAGTTCATTCACTTCCCGAGAAGGAAAGGATTAACGACAGTAGCTGACCTGCAGCAGCAGTCTAGCAAACTCGATCCGAGGTACTGTACTGTCCCTGTGACCAAAGGTAGCTTTGCATTAAATACAAAAGAAAAAAAAAAAAAAAAAAATGAGAGAAATGGCTAAACATCCCTATCCGAATTTAACCTTACTTTCACAGAAGCACCAGTGATTATAATTAGGCATTTAACATCCCTGAAGTAAAATGAATTACTAAAGGGTTTTTTTCAGCGTCCCTTTGGCCCATAGCTGCCCCCATTTTTTAGCCTTCTACTCTATATCTCCACCCCATTCTTTTGTTTTGCTTTTTGTATTCCTCATTTGCATCTCAGACGTTGTGTATCAACTTACATTTAGTTATGATACATTATCTATCAATAGAGAGTTTATTTATGGGAATGTCAACGCGCAACGATGAAAACAAATGAATAATGATTGCTTGTAAGAGTTAGCATTCATTATACCTTCATTGAGATCATAAGGGTTCTCGCGTGCCGGAAGACATTTAGGCTTCGTCGGTGATGGATGGACAGAATTTGTGGGAGCACTTGAATGACCTGGAAGAGATAGGGCATCATAATCTCAGCCTCCGGAAGGAGGAGAGTGGTCAATTGATGATGCTGAAAATAAATAACAGATGGAGGAAAAATATGCATGGTAATATTAAAAGTATATATATATATATATATATATATATATATATGTATATATATATGTATATATATATGTGTGTGTGTGTGTGTGTGTGTGTGTGAGTGCGCGCATATATGTATATATTATCAGCCTTGGACATGTCCTTCCATTTGCACCTCTCTTTGCCAGTTTATACCTGCAAATTTTCTTAGTTCGTCAATATATCATATTCCTTTGCTTCCCCTGCTTCTTTTGCAAACTCTAGTAACCCATTTCTGTTATTCTTAATGTCTATAAGTTATTTGTCATTCTCATCATAAGGTCTGCCAATGTCCTTTTTTTCTTACATATTGGTAGAATATCCACTACTTTAGTTTGCTCTCGTATCCATGCTGCTCTTTTTCTGTCTCTTAGTGTAATTCCCATCATTATTCCTTTCATCCTTCTTTGGGTTATAAATAACATATGTTCTAAGGCTTTATATAAAAAAGTAGTTCATGTAGGTAATACTGCGGTAGGAAGACTTACCAAAGAATATATACAGTATGCACATACTGTATGTATATATATTATATATGCTTATAATTTATACACACCTATATATATATATATATATATATATATATATATATATATATATATATATATATATATATATATATATATATATATATATATACACGCAGACATTCAAACATTTCTTCTTTAGTATATAGTAGAAATTATATAGGGAAGATGTGTGTGTGTGTTTGTGTGTATTACAAATTACTTACCCAATAAGTTATAAGATAGAAACAAAATTGATCTTATAATGGACAGTTTATTTGTAACCTTGAGGAAAGTTCTATGTTTGTTTTAAGTAAAACGTTAAATATGATAAGGATAAAAAAGCAAAGTTTCCGTAGGTCGTAAAAACTGTGAACCGGTTGGTTACAGGATTTCTCTCCTGGATGAATCATTTCTAGTTCAAAACGTATTTACGTTTTCTTTCAATATTAGATTGAATACTGGAAAAGGAATTATTATTATTATTATTATTATTATTATTATTATTATTATTATTATTATTATTATTATTATTATTATTATTATTACGATTATAATGATGAGTTTAGAATCTGTGCAATTGCATGTGCGAGGAAGGAAAAGAGGAAGAGAGGATGGATTGAGATGGTTGTAATCTTGTTGAAACAACATTTATAAGAATAATGTTATAGATTTTATGAATTCTACATTAAACGTCAAGTGCCACAAGGATACACAACATAAGCTGTTTTAATGTTGATTTGAAGAAGTGATCTTTTGAGTTTTTGTATTTTTCTTATTTTAATTTCAGTTGACACAAATCGCTCACCTTAAATGACGCAAGTCAATCTACTTATGAGCAAATCTTTATTAATTCTATTTACATTTGTTATAATAATTCTTATAGGTTTTTAGGTGTTATTAGTCCACAAGTTTCCTCACCTAAAGACCCAATGTTCCTTTAAATGGGTTTATTCAGAAAGTCTCTGACATTGCTCTTGGAATTTTACATTTGAGAGATGTAATTTTGTTGGCTGTTTGACTTTAAGGTGAATTAATTCTCTATCTTGTGAGGACTTAAGGGGTATGGCCTAACTGAGATTATTATTATTTCTAATGCTGTTTATTAATTAGTTTTAAAATGTTTATAAGATTCATCCAAGAACTATTATTATTTTTACCAATATATGAAGTTATCAAAAGTCGCCTTCTCTGAAATTGTTAGCATAGCTAGACTATAGAATATATAAACGTAGAAGAAACTCACTTTAAAAATGGTTCTCAGGGATATAAACCTCCATGGAAGTGATTTTCTGCATCTGTCTGAAAATAGAAGGTATCCAGTGACCTGAAATTACTGCTTTAATATTTCAGGCAGACAGTAGTTTTACCTCAACATTAAAACCTGAGTCTGGGATTTCAGTGAATCCGATTGAGGTGACATTTGGGAATCGTAAGAAGTGATAGGCTACTTCAGCTCCGGAATTTGTATGAGTAATAACATTGTGTGGGCTACTATCTCTCTCTCTCTCTCTCTCTCTCTCTCTCTCTCTCTCTCTCTCTCTCTCTCTCTCTCTCTCTCTCTCTCTCTCTCTCCCTCTCTCTCTCTCCGCTTGAATAATATCGCTCTCTTTATGTGATTTATTTATTTGATTTTTTATAATATTTAAGTCATTTGTTGCCGTTTGAAAAGATTTGACACCTCATAACGTTAATTCACCTTTTCCTTTTGATAGACTTTGAAGAACTTTATCCCATTATTAAGTAAATAAAAGACAAATCTTCTAAAAACGTTTATTTGTAATAATAAATAGGGTGTCTTTTAATTTATTTATCAAAGAGGCAAAAATTAAAATAGATGGATAGATTAATTTGATTACTATTGACAAAGTGCTACATACATTAGGATTATCAATTACTGCAAAAGATTCTCAGATTCGTTTCCTGAAATTTAAGTTTCGATTTTAATTTGAGAGACATTGGAGTTCTTCAAATGATTCATACCTGTATTAATGTCAATTGTAATACGCGTACTTCCTCTCACACATACTCAAAACACATACTCATATACACAGTTTCACATAAAAGCGCACTAACACGCATACAGTTGGGAGTGCGTTGGTGTGTCGTTCCTGAGCATCATTATTGAATTTTTAAGTAATAGATCGGAAAGAGTAGTTGTTGATGGGCACCATAGTGAGTAGAGGAATGTGATATCTGGTGATCCTCGGGCTTGTGTTCTTTCCCCATTACTTTTCTTACTATATAAACATGACGTGTGGGTTGTCCTAGGAAACGCGGTTTTTGCATATGCAGATGATGCTACACTCATTGCATCAATTCCATCCCCTGAATGTAGATCTGGGGTTGCTGAATTCCTTAATAGAGATCTAGCTAAAATTAGTGCATGGTGGAAATTAAGGGGCATGAAGTTGAATACTAACAAAACTCAAAGTATGATTGCAAGTAGATCGAGAACAGTAGCTCTTCAACATCCCGATCTCAGCATCGATGATGTTCCTTTATGACTCTTTTGAAATTTTATGTGATTCTCGACTCCAAATTCACTTGTGAGAAACACATTATGTATTTGTCTTCTTTAATTGCCAAAAAGAAAAAAATGGCTTATTGCGAAAGTCTTTAAAATATTTTCGGTGTTCAATCTATTCTGAAGTAGTATTTTAGTTCTTTCATTCTACCTTATTTCGAGTATTGTTCTCTTGTCTGGTGTTCAGCTGCTGACTCTCATCTTAATTTGTTGGATAAGTACTTACGGTCTATTAAATTTCTTATTCTTGATCTAGATATTAATCTTTCGCACCGCCGTTCAATTAGTTCGTTATGTTTATATTTATTTATTTGGGAAGTGTTTCTACAAGTGATGGGTTGGTATCGTCAGCCATTGCTGCTCATGCGCAGGCAAAAATGTGCCACATTTTAAAATTCATATCTTTTGTAAATAAAAACAACGATGTGCCATTTTATGTAAAGAAGAAACTTTTTAATGCGGCTTTAATGTCAACAATTCTTTACGGGTGTGAGTCCTGGATTAATGGAGATCTGAAACCTATTGTTAAATTGTATAACTGGCGAATTAAACACCTATTAGGTGTTTGGAAGTCAACATGCAATGATCTGTGTTATTTGGAAGTAGGAATGCCAACACTAAAAGCTATTGTAAGAGATAAACAAAGGAGGTTTTTCAAAAATATGCGGAGAGATAGGAACGGGATGGTCGATGATCCATGGGTACATGCAATTAAATTTACCTTAGAATACAATACACCTACTGGTAGATATAGTTCAAACTTGATGTCGATAGATAAAGATGAGATCAAAGAAGATTTTCAAAACTTAAAACAAGCTGTAATAGCATCTAATTGAAATCATTGAATCCTGAATTTACTGTACACGATGTATATACAAAAAAAGATTAATATTAATGATATATATAGAACTTCTTTCACTAGATTAAGGTTAAACGCTCATAACCTTGCTATTGAAACAGGTAGGTGGAACAGAAGAGGTCGAGGTCGCCTCCCAGTAGAGGAGAGACTATGCCCTTGTGGCGAGGTACAAACGGAGCTGCATGTGGTGGAATCCTAATTATAATATAAATTCATTTCATCAGATCCTTGCCAAAGATGTACTCGCCACTGTGAAAATTGCCCATTCAATCTTGAACTAGATATATTTTCTTTGGTTTAATATTAATTTTTAATTTTATGTTAAAGTGATTTATAGGAAATATAGTTAATGATTTTAATTATGATATATGCTAAGGATCTATTATAAATCATGTAATTTCATGGACTACGTAGTATATAAAATAATGCAAATATCCCGATTGTATAATAGATTAATGTTAATATGTAATTATATTTATTGAAATTTTTTAATGTAAAATTTGTGGTCAATAAAAATCTATCTATCTATCTATCTATCTATGTTGCATAAGGTTTTCCATAATTCTGACCTCCCTTTAAATTCAGGTCTTCCCGGACAGTTCCATCCTGTTCGTAATACTAGGCATGCACTTAATTCTAATAGTCAGGCCTTCTCCCTCATGAGGCTCAATACTACACAGTATTATAGAAGTTATATTCCAGCTGTGACCAAGTTGTGGAATTATCTTCCGAATCGGGTAGTTGAATCGGTAGAACTTCAAAAGTTCAAACTTGCAGCAAATGTTTTATGTTGAACAAGTTGACATAAGTCTTTTTATAGTTTATATATGAAATATCTGTTTTGATGTTGTTACTGATTTTAAAACATTCTATTAATTATTAATTATTTCTCATATCGTTTATTTATTTCCTTATTTCCTTTCCTCACCGGGCTATTTTTTCCTGTTGGAGCCTTTGGGCTTATAGCATCTTACTTTTCCAACTAGTGTTGTAGCTTAGCTGATATATATATATATATATATATATATATATATATATATATATATATATATATATATATATATATATATATATATATATATATATATATATATAAATAATGTGTGTGACTGCCCATGTGTATGTGTATTTTGATGAAGATGTTAATGCGAAATGTGCAGGTTGAAGCAGTCACATGATATCATCTCCGGTTGATAACATTCAAATGGGATCACCCTTTAAGAAGTCGGCCTTTGGAAACATGGAGGCTGGTGCCGTAGGCAAACCTTATCTTATACGGCGCTCTGCATCCTTTACTGACGGATCTCAGCAGCGTCCCTTCGGCCTCTTCATGAGATGGTATTGGGAGAGAATGAGAGGAAGGCTATCGTAGTAGCATTTGAGGATTGGTGTTTGTTCGGTATTTATCAGCAAAAGACAAAATTGTAGCTTTTTAATTCAGTTTGTTCACGTGTGTTTGGTTCTAAAATGATTTAGACAGTGTTTTTAGCTTACGTCAAGTCAGCCATTTTGTCAAGAAATCAAGTAATGCTTGAAGATTAACGCAGAACATCAACAACTGCCCTTTATCCAAATTATTTTGAAGTCTTTTAAGAAATATTGCAAGACTATACGGTATGAGTGCTGCTAGTTTAAATTTACCAAGTTGAGTTATTTTGGAATAAGACTTGAAATGTTACTTCCCTGATCAATTTTAGAAATATCTGTTGTTTTGTGAAAAATATATTGGTATCCAAGTAAAAGTAATCAATGGGATATTAAGGGTTATAGCTCTACTGGTTTGCTTGTCCAGAGGTCCATAACAACACAGCCGCTATTGTTGATTACAAAACTGCGATGCAAATGACTGCATTTTTCCTGTTTCAAACAAAGAAAATTCTTATTGATTAATCAAAGTTCAAATCATCTGTGAGTGTTAATATACACATTAATGTTCATATCGCAACATTTACATCTCTCGCCTCTGAATCATATCATGATTAACCCTTAACATTTCGTCCCAACTCAGAGGGACTTTCAGGGAGATTAAGCTCGAAATTCATTTTGATGTCGGATATTACATTTAGGAGATGATTTGAGTCGGATATTTAGCTGGGAAATTCGGGGAAATTTGGAATGTTTGAATAAGAGGGTCAGTGTGATTATCTGGTCTGGGATGAGAGAAAGGAACAATGGATGAATAGATTGGGATGCTGATCGATATGATGGTATGTAGAAAGATAGATAGATAGATAGATAGAGATAAGCCTAATTCGTATGGTTCCATTTAAACCAGGAAGTAGTTGAAGAAAAAACCGATGGATGGACGGATACACAGAAAAACTGAAATGTTAATTTCACCTTTTCAGTTATTCGTCTTGTTATTTGACCAATTTTTCTCTAATGACTCTTTCATAAACAGGTATCGTGACATTATGATTATATGTTTTGTAAATGCAACTCTCCTTACCTAGTGTTCACCTAACAATTATAACTGCTGCATTTAAGAAAAAAATGTCTATACAAAATTTTATTCTGCATTCTCATATCTTGGCTAATTATCCTCATCATGACGGGGATAAGCACAATCACTCGATGGACTTCGGCTGTATTTTATCAACTTCTGATGGTAGAGAAAATACTTTAGATAAACTTGGGATATAATCCAATCAGAATAGGCAAGAATAATCACTTCCGGAAAGGGATTGATCCATATTTCATTAGGACAATACTAGTTCTCGAATAGAGTAGGGAACACAAGTAATAGGATAAGAGAGATGGGCGATAAAAAATACTCAAATTTATCGGCCACATCATGAGTAAAACATGTTTGGGAAATTTACATTTATACATATACAGTACACACACAAACACTTACATATATACAGTGTATATATATATGTATATATATATATATATATATATATATATATGTATATATATATATATATATATATATATATATATATATATATATATATATATATATAAATATGACCATACATTTACAAAATATATAACTATTGCATAACCGTATATATCTTCCATCATCAGTCGTTGCTAGTCCACAGCAATATAAAGGCTTTGGCAATGTCCTTCTACTCCTGTGGGTCCATGGTCTTCCTATGCCAATCTATACCAGCAAAATCCTAATTCGTCAATTCATCGTCTTCTCTCCCCTCCCTTGCTTCGTTTTCAGTCTCCAGGTACCCATGCTGTTATCCTTTATCCATCTATTATCTGTCATTCTCATTATGTCCTGCCCATGTCCATTTCTTTTTATTACTTGGAATATCCTCTACATTAGTTTGCTCTCGTATCCATGTTGCTATTTTTTTGTCTCTTCGTTTCAACCCATTATTATTGTTTCCATATCTCTTTGAGTTGTAACTAGCTTATGTTCTAAGGTTTTTGTAAGGCTTCAAGTTTCTGATGCATTATGATTATTATGATTATGATTATTATTATTATTATTATTATTATTATTATTATTATTATTATTATTATTATTATTGTGGTATTATGAAGGATCGATTTTGTTGTGGTTATGACTTTATTAAGATTTTATTCGTGAGAAATTGTTTTAACAACGATATTTTCTTAATGTTTTGGTATGCAATAATTGGTAGATTCTCACAAGCAATGAAAAATATAGAAACATATCATACAAGTGTAGAAAAAGTGATAGATTATGAATATGTTTTGCAATAAAGGTAACAGGAACTTTGTAAAAGATTTAGGAGACATAGTCTGTGACCTGGACTCTTCAATGGAAGGACCAATTAGTTATACGTTTGGCAATGCCGTTCATCATTGCAGGATTTTATATATATATATATATATATATATATATATATATATATATATATATATATATATATATATATATATATATATATATATGTATATGTGTGTGTGTGTGTGTGTGTGTGTATGTGTGTGTATGTGTGGGTGTATTCTTACGAAGCTTGTGTGACATGAAAGTAAATTATTTGATTCACGTAATTTTATTTTATTTATTTGTGTATTTAAGAGTTGAGTAGCTGAGCCGCTGAGGTGTGGACGCGCTTTCCCTGAGTCGTGTTATAGCTTTTGTTTCTCGCTTAGAATATCATTGAAAAGATATTAGTTAATCTTATGGAGAAACCTAAGTGAAAAGAAACAGTACACAATGTGTGTCCCTAACTATTTCTGCCTCATATATGAAACCACGGAGGGAGACCGGAAAAAAATGGATAGGATGTGATTGCAATAAGTTTTCATAGAAAATGTGTGTAAATAGTGGCAGGCATCACTGATAATGAACGAAAGAACCTAGATTGGTTATGCCCACACTGTGTAGGTGAAGCCAGGCAAGCCAATTTGTATATATCAAAATTGAAGGAAAATGTGAATATAATAGCGAACAAGTCGCGACGATCACTGAATTGGAAAACAAAGTTGCGGACCTTAGCGCACAAGCAGAAAATTCCACCCAGACTACTGACCTCACTGAGAAAGCTGATAATCTTGCTATGAATATGGAATCAAGGCAACACTTCAATCATTGATGGACCCAAAACCGAAGAAAACGACATATGCTGACAAAGTTAAGGGAAAAAAATTTATTGATAATTAAATAAAAAAATACAATAACTAAATTACTGAAAGAAAACACGAGGTTGAATAGGCACTAAAGACATTCCTATACTTGACACGAGGTCACCTTCGAATGGAAATGTTGTTGTAAACTTTGCAAACAAAATGATCAGAGAAGAGGCGGCAAACAAAATTCAGACATTGGTTACCGACAATGAAACAAGAAAAATCGGAAAACTAAAACAAAAAATAATAATATGCAATGTGTACAATGATGAAAATGATGTAGTAGATGCTTTGATTCAAAGAAATCATTGCCTGGACCAAATCCAAAATATAAGAGAGAAAATAAGTGTAGTCCTGAAGAAAAATGCTTCAGGTGGGACTACCCACTATATGCTAAAATGTGATCCTGAAATTCGGATGGCTATTCAAGACCACGTTTTGTTACGATGGGGTACTTATAACATACGTGATAGGTACCACGTGATGACCTGCTACCACTGTCAGAGGTATGGACATCTTGAAAAAGATTGCAAGTCTAACAATGACAATAAAGTTTGCTGGATATGTTCAGAAAAACATTCCACCAAGGAGTGTAATTAGCAAGTGTCAAAGTGTAATAACTGTACAAAATTAAACAAACCACGTAACCACATAGTAAATTCTAGAGACTGCAAAGCTAATGACTTGGAATTGAAAAGACTTGCAGAAAATACTGATCATGGATACCAAGGACGTCTTAAACTGTGGCTATGTAAATATACAATTTGTAGGTAATGAAGCTATTCAAATTCGAGAATTGATAAACGAGAAATATTTGGACACACTAGCATTATCTGAAACGTGGTTAAATAACTTGGACAAGGCAAAGATCACTGAAATGACACCCCCCACACACACCCTCTTTCACATACCAAGAAATGGTAGGTCTGGTGGGCGTGCTGGACTCTTTATTAAAAAAGGTTACTCAAATCTCAAAATGTTAAAAAGAACTAGTGTAAAAAGCTTTGAATATATAGAAATGAACTATACGCAAAGAAACGCAAAGAGGAAAAAAAAAACAGAAAAATATCCTTTGTAACAGTCTGCAAACCTCCGAGAACAAACACTAGTATCTTTTTTCAATAATTCAGTGCATTCATTGAGATATTTATCATGGAGAAAATTGAATTAGTTATTTGTGGAGAATTCAATTTTTTGATGGATGACGCATCAAATCCTGATGCTTTGCCATTTAGTGAGTTATTAGAATCATATCGACTAGTGAATAATGTCGACTGTACAACCAATTTAACTAGGCATATGTTGGACCTAGTTTTGAGTTTTGGAATTGATAATATTGTATCTGATATAAACTTTAAAGAGAAATGTACTATCTCCCCAGTGCACAAACTTATTACGTTTAGTCTACCTCTCCAGAAACATGCTTTAGTAGTAAAGCAAATAAACTTTAGACATAAATCAAATTTATTTCCTACCGTATTTATTGAAGAAGTTACAAAGAAAATAAATGATGCTGTCAACATTACCTGTGATCATGATGTCCAACGTCTGTTGGGACCTGTGTGTGTTAACTGTCTTACGACCACTTATAATTAAGTGAGTGAAAGTGAATATGATCCATGTGTCCACCGATGGAAAGGACTATAACTGTTAAAGACCAATCTCCTTAGTTTGATGGAGAGAATTTAGTGAAAAAGAGGGAAAAAGACGTAAAAACAGATAGTGGAATCTGTTAATGACTGAAAGTATATCGGTAGAATACAAAACTGCTTCGTGTCAATATAAATTCCTACTAAGAAGGGAAAAAGTGAATATTATAAGAGAAAGATTTGCAAAGCAGAAACAGACATAAATAAGTTATATCGTCTCCTTAATGGTATAATGGAAAATGTACAGTGACCAGAAAATAGCAAAATAATTTTATAGTATTCTTTTAAAATAAAATTAAAAATATAACCATGTCATTTGTAAATACTCAACATCAGATTAATGATACACCTGACACAGACAAAATTAATATTTACCAACATAATACAAAATTACATCATCAGGACTATCAAGAGAGCAAAGAAAACAAACTGCGCGATTGTTCCTATGCCAATATCTGAAGAAATTGGAGAGAGAAACTTTTCTTGTCTAGCCGAAATACTAATGAGAATAGCAAATGCAAGCATTGATGAATCTTAAGTTTCTCAAATCTGAGAAAATGGCTATAGTCCCACCAGTTCTGAAAAACGCTCTGGACTACCAAGAATTAAGTTCATATAGACCTATTTCGAATCTATCCCTTGTTTCAAAAGTGCTTGAATATGTAATTCTTGAACTAGTCAGTCACTTAAAAGTAATAGAAGCTTTGCCTGACAACCAATCTGCTTACAGAAAACTATGCTCTATGGAGACAGCCATCTGCTCTGTTTTATATGATATTCTGGAAATGATGGATGAAAATAAATGTGGTATTTTAATATTACTTGATCTCAGTCGGCTTTTGATACAGTTGTGCATGAACTGCTACTAAATGATCTACGGTACATCGGCGTTGAAGATCAAGCTTTCGAATACCTGAAAGACTACTTGATTGGTAGAAAATACTGTGTACAAATTGGAAACTCTTATTCATCATATGAACCTTTAAACAGAGGGGTACCCCAGGGGAGTGTATTTGACCCAATTTTATTCTGCATTTATACTATTGGTCTATCGAAAATACTACAAAGGCATGGTGTGAAGTTCAAACTATTTGCGGATGACACACAATTTTACTTCTACATAAATGATAAAGATGGCACTACTGAAACTCTAAACCGAATCCTTGATAGTGTTAGAGAATGGATGACAATTAAACAACTAAAATTAAATGAGAAAAAAAACGTGAGTTCATGGTGGTGGGTAAGAGAAACAGGGTGAGAAGCTTGGGTGATATTCAAATGAACATAAATAATGACTCAGTACCGATATTTAGTAAAGTTTGTGATCTACATGTATTTCTTGACTGTAACTTCTCTCTCAATGACCAAATGAATAATGTAGTAAAAACTGCTAAGAAATATTGCTTTTATAAAAAAGTACCGGGATGAAAATTCTGTAAAGAAACTTGTGATAAACTGAGTAATTACCAGGATTGTCTGCTGCAACTACATCTATTACAATTTACCAAAAGTGCAACTTAAGAAATTACAAAACATAATAAAAAGAGGAGCAAGGCTAAATAAAAGGTGTCCCACCTAGAGACAGGATCATCCCTATACTAATTGATTTACACTAGCTGCCGATTAAAGCGAGAATTGAATTTAGAATATGTACAATAACCTACCAAGTTATCAGAAACGGTCCTCCAAAATACTCAGGAGAATTGCTACATATTGTGCAGCCAACAAATCGTACAGACACGAAAATGGTTACAGATTGTTTCAAACTATTGGAACCTACTGTAGATACAAGTCTACTGTAGGCTCCAGAGTCTTTAAAGATGCGGCCCTGAGACTATACAATAAGCTCCCACGAGACATCAGAATGATTGAAGACATTGAGGCTTTCAATAGGAAACTGAACACTTTCTTATTTCATGAGTCTTTTGACAGTGGCGATTTAACAGTATTGAGCAAAACGTGCTATGAAACATTGAATGCTCTGAGCGAACAAGATATAACGACAGTGGAGGTCCTGTAGAGAGTGGGATCCCCTGCTATAGGGGTCATGGGACCGGAAAAACAGCCGTCAAAGTAAGCAAGCATGTAAAGAGATGTTTAGCAAACTCGTAAAGTGGGTTCCACTCATGTAGGATTAAGTGTATGTAAATTACATAAGACTGTCGTCATTCCTTTAGGTATATTTTCATTCAGTTCTGTATATGTAACTTTACATTATTTTAAAGAATTAAATTCTTATTTCACGTAGTTTCTTATTCTCAGGGCTCGGGTATTTTTCAAGTAACAGATTTATGTAAAATAAAACAGGTGAGTTTTGGAGCGCGGGAATTTACACAGTTCGCTAGTAATATATATATATATATATATATATATATATATATATATATATATATATATATATATATATATATATATGGTTGGTTTCGACCTGGCCTTTCATTAGAAGGGGCTAGCGTTTGATCCCAAGTATGAGGTAGAAATTTATTTTTCTATTTGAACACGATGTTGTGTTGATATTTATCCATATTGACTAATTAGGGGTAATTTGAATGAATTACTACCAATTGTGTCACGTGGTGGGCCGGGGAAATCGGGTAAAACTCGCTGGTAAGAGACTGATGTCTCGCCAGGTAAATCCTCGGACAGCTAGTTAGCGTCAGGTTCCGATTTCCTTTTATGGCCTCTCGTGGCATGGTTGGTTTCGACCTGGCCTTTCATTAGAAGGGGCTAGCGTTCGATCCCAAGTATGAGGTAGAAATTTATTTTTCTATTTGAACACGATGTTGTGTTGATATTTATCCATATTGACTCATTAGGGGTAATTTGAATGAATTACTATCAATTGTGTCGCGTGGTGGGCCGGGGAAATCGGGTAAAACTCGCTGGTAAGAGACTGATGTCTCGCCAGGTAAATCCTCGGACAGCTAGTTAGCGTCAGGTTCCGATTTACTTTTATGGCCTCTCGTGGCATGGTTGGTTTTGACCTGGCCTTTCATTAGAAGGGGCTAGCGTTCGATCCCAAGTATTAGGTAGAAATTTATTTTTCTATTTGAACACGATTTTGTGTTGATATTTATCCATATTGACTCATTAGGGGTAATTTGAATGAATTACTACCAATTGTGTCACGTGGTGGGCCGGGGAAATCGGGTAAAACTCGCTGGTAAGAGACTGATGTCTCGCCAGGTAAATCCTCGGACAGCTAGTTAGCGTCAGGTTCCGATTTCCTTTTTTGGCCTCTCGTGGCATGGTTGGTTTCGACCTGGCCTTTCATTAGAAGGGGCTAGTGTTCGATCCCAAGTATGAGGTAGAAATTTATTTTTCTATTTGAACACGATGTTGTGTTGATATTTATCCATATATATATATATATATATATATATATATATATATATATATATATATATATATATATATATATATATATATATATATATATATATATATATACTGTGTATATATATATATATATATATATATATATATATATATATATATATATATATATATATATAGTTTTGTCATATGAAAAGTATAATTGTCTTGTATGTTGTAATACAAAATGTTTCTAATATGTTGCAAGTAGCCTATCCCGTTTCCATCGTTAATCTCATTAATTAAAATCAAAAAGAATCTTATAAAACCTAGAGAAAATAAGAGAACTCTAAAGGTTAAAAGAGAAATTGCCCCAAAGTATATTCTCCGCACCAAGAGATTTCAAACAACAATAGGAAATTAGGAATCAACTATCAAGTTTATACAGGTTGGTTACTAACAGTGAAGGGAAGAGCGGGTATGAAACATGTGCGGTACAGTTTGTAGGTCAATCTTAACATAGAAAACTAGCGCTCACACTCAACCTGTTGTTGTGACAAAGGCTTCATTGTATTACTGCATTCGTAATGATGTATTATAATGATGAGGATAACGATAACAATGATAACAACTGTACTCCTGAACATTAATTTATGAACATAGTCAATAAATAATATCGCTCTATATTCTACTATCATCTGGAAGAATGATTTCGATCAATTCCTTCAATGATGATTGTAGACGTGCTTTTTTGGAGAAGCAGGAGGCCTATCAACTTTGGAAGGGTAACAAATCAGATTTGACCTGGAACAACTATACTCAGCTTCGAGCTTTTGCTCAGAGAGTTTATGCCTCAACTGAAAAGGAGTACAATTTAACCATAAAAGAAACACTTTCTGGTACAACTCAGGAACATAAATGGTGGTCTACCCTTAAATCTGCACTCTTTGGTGTAGATGCAACAGTTCCTCCTTTACTTAAACCAGATGGCTCAGTCACTCACTGTCCAAAGGAAAAGGCAACCCTTTTGGCTGATGTTTTTGACAGTAAACAGAGTAATGAAAAACTTGAACTTCCTCATTCCTATTTTCCTGAGGCTAAACTAACTAGGTTAGCTTTTCGATCTCGTGAGATTAAAGCTCTGTTGATGGACCTTGATGCTTATGGAGGTGTAGACCCAAATGGTATTTTTCCTTTGTTTTTTATAAAGACAGCAGATTTCTTAGCTCCAAAGTTATCTGTTATTTTGCGCAAGTTAGCAAGAAGAGGAGCTTTTAGCACTAGTTGGAGAATTGGTAATGTTACTCCTCTATGTAAATGTGTTTGTGGTAGCTCAAGTCCCACTGATTACCGCCCAATTTCCATAACTCCCATATTATCTAAAGTTTTTGAACGTCTTCTGGCAAAACGTCTTAATAGGTTTGCTGAAGGTAATCATCTACTCCCTAGTTTGCAATTTGGTTTTCGGAAAGGCCTTGGAGCATGTGATGCCCTTCTTACAATCTCCAATGCTGTACAGAAATCCCTTGATTGTGGTCGGGAAGTTCGTATGATTGGCCTTGATTTTAGTGCTGCCTTTGACCGTGTTAATCATGAGGCTCTTGTTTTCAAACTGAAACAGTTGGGAGTGGGTGGGTCGTTTCTTAGCATTATTATTGATTTTTTAAGTAATAGATCTCAAAGAGTTGTTGTTGATGGGCACCATAGTGATTATAGGAATGTGATATCCGGTGTTCCACAGGGTAGTGTTCTTGGCCCATTACTTTTTATACTATATACACATGACATGTGGTTTGGCCTAGAAAACAAGCTTGTTGCATATGCAGATGATGCTACTCTCTTTGCATCAATTCCATCCCCTGAATGTAGATCTAGGGTTGGTGAATCCCTTAATAGAGATTTAGCTAGAATTAGTGCATGGTGCAAATTATGGGGTATGAAGTTGAATCCTAACAAAACTCAAAGTATGATTGTAAGTAGGTCAAGGACGGTGGTTCCTCAACATCCGGATCTCAGTATTGATAATGTTTCTTTAAATATGTATGACTCTTTCAAAATTTTAGGTGTGATTCTCGACAGTAAATTTACTTTTGAGAAACATATAAGGTCTGTGTCTTCTTCAATTTCACAAAAAATAGGCTTATTGAGAAAGTCTTTCAAGATTTTCGGTGATCAATCTATTCTGAAGAAGTGTTTTAATTCTTTCATTCTACCTTGTTTTGAGTATTGTTCTCCTGTCTGGTGTTCAGCTGCTGATTCTCATCTTAATTTGTTGGACAGAAACTTACGGTCTATTAAATTTCTTATTCCTGATCTAGATATTAATCTCTGGCACCGTCGTTCAATTAGTTCATTATGCATGTTGCATAAGATTTTTCACAACTCTGACCATCCTTTACATTCAGATCTCCCTGGACAATTCTATCCTGTTCGTAATACTAGGCAGGCAGTTAATTTTAATAGCCAGGCCTTCTCCATCACGAGGCTCAATACTACGCAGTACTCTAGAAGTTTTATTCCAGCTGTGACCAAGTTGTGGAATGATCTTCCTAATCGGGTGGTTGAATCAGTAGAACTTCAAAAATTCAAAGTTGGAGCAAATGCATTTTTGTTGACCAGGCGGACATAGTCTTTTTATAGTTTATTTATGACATATTTGTTTTTGATGTTGTTGATAGTTTATTATATGACATGTCTGTTTTGACGTTGTTTCTTATTTTAGAATGATTTATTGTTAATTTATTCTCTTCATTTATTTATTTCCTTATTTCCTTTCCTCACTGGGCTATTTTTCCCTGTTGGAGCCCCTGGGCTTATAGCATCCTGCTTTTCCAACTAGGGTTGTAGCTTGGATAGTAATAATAATAATAATAATAATAATAATAATAATAATAATAATAATAATTGAAACGGATTCATTCGTGGCAAGAAGGAAAATAATGAGGGTGTGAAAGGTCTGTTAATTTTACGCCGTTTTAATTTCCATATGTTATCGTGCGTTTATCTATCAGTGTCATTTCGAAAGTTCAAGAAAATTAATTGACGAAATTTCCATATAAAGTTGCCGAGAAGTCTGTGTGAGTTTTCTTCAGTTGTTTAATATACAACTACTATGAATAGTATCTTTTTTTATCCCTTAATAATACCATATA
>NC_090743.1:103193398-103203398 GCF_036898095.1 Palaemon carinicauda | reverse complement strand
TGTGAATTATTCGGCTAAGGAACAACTTTAATCTGTTTCCCTTTGCATATGCCGCTCACGAGTAAGCTTTAAGCATTGTTTAAAGTTTACTGAGGGTTGTGTTTGCCTAATTGGTAACGTCCTTGCCTGGTGATCGCCAGATTGGGGTTAGAGGTTCGCTCAAGCTCGTAGTTCCTTTGGTCGCTGCAACCTCACCCTACTTGTGAGCTAAGGATTTTGGTTTGGGTGGCCTATAGGTCTATCTGCGGATTTATCAGCAGCATTTGCCTGACCTTCCCTGGTCCTAGCTTGGTTGGAAAGGAGGCTTAGTTGCTGATCTTATGTATATATGGTCAGTCCCCAGGGCATTGTCCTACTTGATAGGGTAATGTCACTGTCCCCTGCCTCTGCCATTCATGAGCGACCTTTAAACCTTTACTATTGATAACCTTTTTTTCGCTTAAAAATCTTCCATGTAATATTGCCTTGATGGAAAATTACGTCAGTATCAGGCTCGTGAATTTTTTAAGAAATTAATTACATCTGAGGACATATTATATCCAATAAGCTCATGATAGCGCCGGGTAGTTCTATTTAAGCTGGAATTAATTTTGTTAGAAAGAATCTCGCTAATTAACTCTTGAGATTACTTTCTGAATGATCTCTTTTGTCCTCATTATTCAGTTCAGTTTTTATTGTCAGTTTTGGCTTGTGTTTGTTTGGGTAAGAATATTTCCTACAGAAGTACAATAGGAATGAGAATTTTTGCTCTCTGATAAGTTATATGTATTCACAAGCATACAACAGATACAAACCTTAGTATACTGAATGTCTTTAGAAATTTGTATTTCATGTAGACACGTGTTTATTACATATACAGATTGCATACCCAGATTTGCACTTATGCTGGGTGAATACATTAGATTTCTTTGTAGTTTCACCATTTCTACTTCTCTTCCTTAAATAACATAATTTGTTATATCGAAAACACCCCAAAGCATCAGCAGTCTGAAACTGAAACCACATTGATTATGTGCACATTAAAAAGGAGCAAGTTAAAAAAGACATTATGATTCAAAGCTAATTTTCTGAAAATTTAATGTTTTTATGTGAATGAAAGAAAAATATTGGAACGCAATGGAGGAAATTTCATATAGATTTTAAGTAGAAAATAAATGAAAACTATGTAATCCTCCTCTTGGATCCCGTGTTAAAAAAGACAATTTCTTGATATTCGGAAATGAATTCATTTGTGTATGACAGTATTAAAACCATTCCCTCAGCTTATCGTCATTATAGATACATCAGTCAAGAATTATATTTCCCTCAAGTGCGTCCGAGTGAAGAAGCGGAAGCATTGGTGAGATCTTTCCTGGTTACAAACTGCAGGAAACCTTCCCTGTTTTCTTTGCAACTTTGCCAAAGTTAATATTCTATGGGACAAGACACATTGTTTGTTTTTACTCTTGGGAGGTAAAAAAAAAACAGTTTAGTCTACGATAGACAACATTTGAACTTCGTCATTGTTAATTGGCTTCTAATCTTAGTTTGTTATTTTTGTATAGTTTGTTCTTTTGGAAAGCTCTTTTCCTTTACAATTAAGTCAATTTATATATATATATATATATATACTGTATATATATATATATATACTGTATATATATATATATATATACTGTGTATATATATATATGTATATATATATATATATATATATGTATATATATATATATATGTATATATATATATAGGTATATATGTATATATATATATATATATATAACAGGGATCGAACCTTAACCCCTTCAAATGAAAGGCCAGGTTGCTACCGACCATGGCACCAAAGGCTCTAAAAGAAGTCGGAACCTAAGTGCTATCTGCATTTCAGGATTTACCTGGTGAGACATCCGTCTCATACCAGCGAGTTTTACCCATTTCCCGGCCCACCTGGTGACACAATTGACAATTTTTAATTCGAATTACCCCCAGTGAGTCTATATGGATGAAAATCAACTCAATGTGGTGCTCAAATAGAAATAAATTTCTACCTCATACTGGGATCGAAACCTAACTCCTTCAAATGAAAGGCCAGGTCGCTACCGACCATGCCACCAAATACTCTAAAAGAAGCAGAAGCGATTAGGCAACAGATAACAACTCGGGCTATAACTTCTGAGCCCGAGTCAGGCGTGAGTGAACGATGTCAAGAGCAAGATGGAATAAGATAAGGTGAGTTACTGCGCATGGGGCTGGGAGCTCAGCTGTGGTCTGTGACGTCATCTGGAGAGTTCCGAGCGTTTATTTGACAGCTGTCCTGTACAACCAGCCTTATTATTCGCGCCTCTTGTTGGAGTCCGAATATTGAATTTATGAAAATAGACTGATATTAATGTTTTTATGACTATATTTACAAAATACATATTATGATAGGGAATATAATAGCAATGGAAATAAAATACACAAAAGCTTTCGTAAAAATATTTCTTTAAAAATCTTAATACCATTCTCTCTCTCTCTCTCTCTCTCTCTCTCTCTCTCTCTCTCTCTCTCTCTCTCGTTTCAAGGAAATAAATTTTCAATATTACTGAATAATTTTTTTCATCTTTTTTCACAACTTTGCTATAAAATTTTTCCTTCTTAGTTTATTTTTTTTTTCTAAAATTCATCCTACTTCTAACATTAAAAAGCTCATTACCTCCTCGGGAACATCAATATTGGCGGCTATGAATATATCAATAAGATATGAAACGGCTTTGACTCCTGGTTTTAGAGTATCACCATGGAAAATTTTGAATAAATATTCAATTTCTTATAGATTTTCTCTAAAATAATTGCATGACCTATATAATACCTTTCTCTTTACAAGTGATATGCATGGGTAGTAGGGTGATCAGGGCACCAGCCTCCCGTTGAGATACTACCACTAGAGAGTTATGGGGTCCTTTGACTGGTCAGACAGTACTACATTGGATCCCTCTGTCTGGTTATGGTTCACTTTCCCGTTGCCTACACATCGAAAAGTCTGGCATATTCTTTACAGATTCTCCTCTGTCTTCATATACCTAACACCACTGAGATTACCAACAATTCTTCTTCACCCAAGGGATTACTGCACTGCTAATGTTCAGTGGCTACTTTCCCCTTGGTAAGGGTAGACGATGCTCTTAGCTATGGTAAGAAGCTCTTGTGAAAGCAGGACACTCCAAAATCAAACCATTTTTCTCTAGTCTTGGGTAGTGCCATAGCCTCTGTGCCATGGTCTTCCACTGTCTTGGGTTAGAGTTCTCTTGCTTGAGGGTCCATCGGGCACACTATTCTATCTAATTTCTCTTCCTCTTGTTTTGTTAAAGTTCTTATAGTTTATATAAGAAATGTTTATTTTAATGTTGTTACTGTTTTTGAAATATTTTATTTTTCCTTGTTTCTATTCCTCTCTGGGCTATTTTCCCTGCCGGGGGCCCCTGGGCTTATAGCATCCTGCTTTTCCAACTAGCGTTGTAGCTTAACAAGTAATAATAATAATAATAATAATAATAATAATAATAATAATAATAATAATAATAATAATATCCCCTGTTTCATCTTCATCAACTGAGAATAATGATGTATACTTGTTTCTAAATTTAAAAACCACGAACCCTCCCATCAAAGAACTTAAGGACTCATATCCTATCAGTGTTTGAGGTTTTATCTCTATTAAATCTTTCACTTGATTTTCCTGTCTCGGTCTCATTATTAATAGGCAGATGTTTCATGAGACACGCAGAGATATATAAATCGGAATCTAGATCATTGGGAGCAACATTTAACCTTTGAGGTGGACCACTTATATTTAAGCACTCTGTAGTGACACAAGATGTACAGTAGCTTCGTTATTATTACAAACATTAGGACCTTAACTTGTTAACTATTGTCTCTATCCACTATGTATAACCATAGTATATATTAAAATTCCAAAGGTAACGGATGACCATGGCAATGACCAATTTGTTGCATGATAGAAAAGAGATTTTCGACTGCCTTGACATAGCCGTCTTGTCATCAAGAACTGTAATCCATACTGTCCATGGAACATGTTATACGATAATCCTTTTACTGGAACGAAAAAAATTTGCCCTTCACTTTAGCATTAATAACAAAATATAGCATCCATTTCTACTTGACGTGAACAGATCGAGAGAGCACCTCTATATTTCTTTGCGACATACTTCATTTACGAGTTATTCAAGCCAAACCAACTAACAATTAAAGATATAAGATCGGATTTTTCATTACAAAACTGACTTTTCAATAAGCCTTTGTTACGACAAAATTTGATGGAATGAGCCACTGAGGAAGAAAGTAACTGAACTGCTGTTTCTCACATTGACCTTTATAACCTCACACGTTTAAGTGACTCACTAATTTTGTAGGCTATTTTGAGATAATTTACTGATAAAAGTACGATTTTTGACATAGATTTTGAGGTAATGATTTTATCTCCAACCTGAAAACCATAGTCTATTAAATCATTTTGAATTGAGTTGGTTAGATGGGGTGGATCTGCCAAGACGAAAACATTTGAAAATTTCGAAGCAACTAATTTTTTTTATTATCTGAAACTTGTTTTAAAAAATCTCTCTCTCTCTCTCTCTCTCTCTCTCTCTCTCTCTCTCTCTCTCTCATCTTCAGAAACATTCTTCCTATCGTAGCTAAAGATTTACTTGAATGAGAAATATAATTGATATATCCATATATTCTCGTATCTTTTTAAAATAAACCTATTCATATACAGTTCTCCTAGTCGACCAAAAATGCTACAGGCAACATATGCATAGAAGTGGCGAGATATTAGTGATAGGCTTATCTGAATGACAACAGTAATAACATTATTATAGAGATTTTGTGTCTGTATGGCATCTTCTTTTAGACTTCGAACAGTCTTAGGGCAGCATTTGAGCAACTCGTGCCTAAGATTTCCTGCAAATTCGTTGTGTTGGAAATGTGACGAACAAATGCGTACAAATTTGGCATAGATACCTTCATTTCTTTTGTATATATTCACCCACTTCTACATAGTTCTGCATCTTTTGGGTAACCGTAAAATCTATTCTTTTTCACCACCAACAGTTATATTGGTCTTATAAGAATTGGAGCCACCATATATGACATATATAACCATGATGAATCTGTCAACGCAAAACAAAACAAAAACGTCTGTGAAAAAAAAAAAACCTGACATATTTCCCACCTGTATGTCACCTGACAGAACTCTCCAGGTGACGTCATGCACGTGAGTGTAGAAAACGGGACCTCTAGGTAACTCACCTTATCTTATTCCATCTTGATCAAGAGAACGTCTACTATGAATGATATTTTTTTGACCACCAGAAACTGAACGAAAATATAGGATTTGGACCAAGCTTAGTAAAAGGAGCCCAACATAGTGGCTACAAATCATTGTCGGTTGAAATTAAAACAGCATATAACATTACAAATACATGTAGGCTGCTCTTAGAAAATCTAAGGCAAACATCACACGAAGCGACGCGTCAGCGGCAAGGCAGAGACAATTGTTGCATACGTGACGCATTGTTGACGACAGCAATGCTTTTTAATAGAGCTGTACCCACGAAGCGTCTGCAGCGCGTCTGCGGCGCAGCATCGACTGCGCATGACTCATGGCGTACACCCCTGGCGGCCTCCAGTCGTCAAGCAGCCGTCAAGCCTGCAGCAACTTGACAGGATGAGTGGTGAAGCAGCTGCTTTTGTAGAAAAAATTGAAAAGTATTCATGTTTTTACGACTTTTCTTGTGCGGAATAATCCTGAAAGGACATAACTGAGAAAGCATGGAGTGAAGTGACAAAGGAGATGAATTGGAAAGGTTAGTAAAAAGTCGATAAAGTTTTATCCTTTATATCATTTATATGAAGTTGAAAATCACACACACACGTACTTTGCTCATTCTATAGAATGATCTAAATTTATCATCACTTTCTGTCATTTGTTTTGCAGCAATGAACAATCTCTTATCATTTTATTTTTCAAATATGGATGTACCCAGAATCTTTGTTTGGCTCGTTTTCTTTTCTGGTACTTGTTAACGTAGCACAGAAATACATCTTCCTCCTCGCTTGACATCTTGCCTGATACTAGTATGGCAAATTTTCCTCATATTGTGGCGCAGTTTCGTGTAGTGCGCTTTGAAGACGCATCGTGTGCAGACACACAATCGTCTGCGTCGCGTCATCGTCTGACGCATCTCTGCCTTGCCGCTGACGCGTCGCTTCGTGTGATGTTTGCCTAATACTCGTAGTACCGTAGCTTCAGGAACATTTGTACCAGAATCGTTCAGATTGTGATGAAAGTATGAAAATTTGCTCATATGCTCTTACACATAAAAAACAGGACACACGGGTAATTACCAAAATTGAGGACGACATCTTGCTTTTAAAAAAGCTGCCGTCACAATTCAATTTGACCAATTTTTCAGTCTTTTAATTCTCTAGTTACCCCCACTTTTTAGCTTTCTAGTGTACGTCTGTTTCTGCTTCCATTCATCCAGCCTGCTGATTTGCCTTTTTAAATTTCCACACCGAACTACAACTGCAAGGTTTTTTTTCCCCTGGAATGTATTCCCTGGGTCCAGCGCCTGCCTACAATGCTTAATATCCATAAACCTATTAGGGAGCACCATTAGTCAACAAAGCCTAAGATAATGCTCAGCGCTGCTAAGCACCATCATCCCAAAACGCCTTTGCATATTTGGTTATTTTCAAGACACGATGAAGAAAAGGATGATTTTCACTGGCATTCTGTTCGTCTAATCCTGCTGGCCAATCTTTCCTCTCTTATATTCATGGCCTCCTCCCTTGAAAATCCTGAGAGTTTATTTTACATTTTCTCCGAATAGAATTAGGCAGAATACGTCCTCCTCCATAAACATTGGGAAGCAGAGGAAAAGTGACCAAATGTTTTCTTTTAATCAAATGCTTTTCTTAGGGGAAAGAAAGTTCATTGAGAAGAATCTAGGGGTAAAGAAGAAAGTTGAAATGTGGAGAGGATATTTTTAGGAAGGCGGGAATGCCATCATAGTCCGCAGTATATACTTTGCTGGTCTTTCCTTTTTATTGCTGAAGGAAGCTTGAAAGACATTGTATATATGCAGTACTGTATATATATATACATACACACACACATATGTCCTTGTTCGTGTATGTAGATGTCTTGTACGACAAGGTAAATGAGTATTCCACAAAAACCGATGTCTTGGCATATTATTGCAAACCTTGCATTTTGGTAGTGAAGGGAGTTTTAGTTGCCGTGAGCACTCGAGTTGACAAGTCCCTCACCTGAGAGGGTAGTTGTGTATTGTGTACTTACGAACGAACCTTTTGTAGTAAATGAAGAATACCCATATGCCGACGTCTCATTATCCGTTTGCACATGTCACATATATTAATATGATTATATATATGTATATATATATATATATATACATGCACATATATATACACAGTATATATATATGCACTATATATATACACAGTATATAATATATATATATATATATATATTATATACTGTATATATATATATATATATATATATGTACTGTATATATATATATATATATACATATATATATGTATATATTTATATACACTGTATATATATATATATACATATATATATGTATGTATATATATGTATGTGTATATATATATATATATATATAGATATATATGTATATATATGTATGTGTATATATATATAGATATATATATATATATATATATATGTATATATATATATATATATATAGATATATACCGGTATACTCGATGATGACATATCTATTCATATATTGTACAGTTATCAGGGATTAATTTCCATGAATTTTATCAGCTTGTGAAAATTATTGAGAAAGTAGTCAACTTGGATGATGATGTTTATTGTTATCAACTGAATAATGAAACGATGATTTTGAACTTTGAAAGTCAATTCCGTTTTGGCAGGAGCTATTTGTTCCGTAATTAAATGAGTTGTTTACTTTATTTGTATCTGTATTTACTAGATTTGTATGTTGTTTAGAACTTGGTCTATCTTGTCAATTTTATATAAGTAAAATATACTTGACAAATTCTACGTCAAACTCATAAAACATATGAGGTTCGTTATGAGTAGAAAGACAATATGGACAGTACCGAGATGGTCATTCATATTAAAATAATGTAAAATTTGTTTATGATTTCCATTGGTAGTTTTAATGATTACGTTATCCTGAAGCTCTTCCCATGATTTTCAATATATTATGATATGATAGGGTTAGGAACGAAGTAGTGAGGGCGAGAACGGGTGTAGAAATGAGTTAGCAGCTAGAGTGGATATGAATGTGTTGAGGTGGTTTGGCCATGTTGAAAGAATGGAAAATGGCTGTGAGCTAAAGAAAGTGATGAATTCAAGAGTTGATGGGAGAAGTACAAGAGGAAGGCCAAGGTTTGGGTGGATGGATGGAATGAAGAAAGCTCTGAGTGATAGGAGGATAGATGTGAGAGAGGCAAGAGAGCATGCTAGAAATAGGAATGAATGGCGAGCAAGCGATTGTGACGCAGTTCCCGTAGGTCCTGCTGCTTCCTCCGGTGCCTTGGATGACCGCGTAGGTAACAGCAGTAGGGATTCAGCGTTATGAATCTTCATCTATGGTGGATAACGGGGGAGGGTGGGCTGTGGCACCCTAGCAGTACCAGCTGAACTCGGCTGAGTCCCTTGTCAGGCTGGGAGGAACGTAAAGAGGAAAGGTCCCCTTTTTTTTGTTTCAATTGTTTGTTGTCTGCTACCCCCAAAAATTGGAGGTAGTGCCTTGGTATATATATGTATTTATGTATGATCGTTATAAGATTTTATTAATTATCTTTTTTAGATCGCCGAAATCATATATTTGAAAGTAAGAAAAAACTTTTCCTTTGGCTTACTTGAATATTTTGTAGCGGTTATAATTTTCTAACAAAAACTTGAGTTTTTAGTGTACACGAAAATATATACTATTAAATTTATTTCCAATAAGTGTTAATCCTATCATGTACGCCATTATACAGATTAGGCTCAAGGCAACGAGGCCTTTTTCTTGCTAATTGAATATGAATGTCTAACTGAAATATCGTTTATTAATGGAGTGTGGAACCAATCGCATTCTAAGTGAAGAACAGAATAAACTCCATGGAAAATTAAGAATGTCAGGTTCGATGATGTACCATTATTTACCTGATTATTTTCTGATGCGAAAAATTCTTTTCGATATGTTTTACTACAAACAGCTGGACATAGGTTCTCTTAGAACACATTAGAAGAGTTGATTCAAATATTTGTAAAATAAAACAAATTCAATTTCAAGGGGAGACGTTTCTTTAAAGATTTCCAGATGGAATACTAATACTGATACCTATTTTGTAAGCAGTTTGTACATGGATTTGCCAGGGGAATTAAAATTACCTTATTTGGTAAACTATTTAAATTCCTGCCTTCGATAAAATTCACAAAGAAAATAGAAAATTCTCGTAGCCTTCCTTGTACTTAGCCTCTATATATTCATTCAGGCCTAGATATCATTATCAGAAAATTATATATAGAGAATATATCAGATCACTCGGTGAAAGTCTAAATACAGAAGAAAAAAAAATTATTGAAGTATTCAACCAAATTATCTGTCCAACCCAAAGGCATCCTACGTCTATCAAGGTATTGTGTTACCTTTTGTACATATGATTGATAGTTTTTAAAAAAATCAAAACAATTGACGTTACTTTAAGCTGCCAACTATTTTATTTCATCATTAAGAATGTTAGCTGCCAGAAATCACGGGTATTGTTCCTAAAACTTCCTATTATAATTGGACCGATTATTTTAATACCATATACAATATATTTTTTGTTTTACTATTGAGGAAGTATTTTTAAACTCCACAGTAATTGTCGTCTTGTAGAGTGGCTGCAAAAATATCTGAAAATTACAACAGTTTATTCTTTTTGTAAGGGTTATGAC
>NC_090743.1:103165898-103188398 GCF_036898095.1 Palaemon carinicauda | reverse complement strand
TCGTCATTTTAATAATAATAATAATGATGATAACAATCTACACATCTCCGCATTTCTCACCTTATCAACCCTTCTTACGCCTTTTATGTTTTTCAAACTTTACATCTCATTAGATTTTAACCTTTTTTCCTCCATTTGCATTAAATATTCAAACCTCCAGATAGGGAAATTTGCTCAATAACTTATAAATACATTTCCTCTTGGCTTTCACAGACATTATAAGCTTCCTCCAGATGTGAAACATATACATAAACATACTATAAGTATGTGCAAGTTCATATAATAGAAGACGATGGATTGACGAACTAAGTAGATTTGCATGTATAGACTGGCATAGAAAAACCATAAATAGACGAGGTCAAAGACATGTCTGACACCCTTGTCCTCCAATGGCTGATAAGGTGTGTGTATATATATATATATATATATATATGTGTGTGTGTGTGTGTGTATGTATATATATATGTATATATATGTATATATATATATATATATATATATATATATATATGTGTGTGTGTGTGTGTGTGTGTGTAAAGAATTGCTCTAAATTGTTCAGAAAACTCACAATTTTTGCCTCGTATGCAATTTGTATAGCCTGGTGTGTGTTTTGGCAGGAATCCGAGTAAACTCATCTGCAGTTGGTCCCTTTAAATGACAGCTGCTCCGCTACTCGGTGCGACGGATAAACTTGTACTTAATTAGTGCAACAAATTTAATCAGGTATACATTTTGACTTACTTTAATCAACATATCCTAAAAAATCTTATAAGTTCATATAAAAGGACAGTGTACTGAATGTGTATGAATAGTGTGTTGTATTGATATAAAAACAATGAAACTAAGACATGAATTTACGGACACCCAGTATATATATATATATATATATATATATATATATATATATATATATATATATATATATATATATATATATATATATATATATATATATATATATAAATATATATTTATACTGTATATATGTATATATATAGATATATATATATGTATATATATACAGTATATGAATGTATATATAGATATATATATATATATATATATATATGAGTATATATATAGATATAAAAATTTATGTATATATATATATATATATATATATATATATGAAATTATATATTCTTTATATGTGAATGTATGTATATTTACCTATATTTTACATATATATATATATATATATATATATGTATGTATGTATGTATGTATGTATATATGTATGTGTAAATATCAACCATAATGGCATTTAATACCGAATTCTACTTTGGAAATATATATCAACAGGAATTAATTTTAGGGTAATAGCTTCTGGCTGGGCAGAGATTCGAACCCCTGCCTATTCAGCCGAAAACCATGCCTGCGAGGACTCTACCAACTGAGCCATCAAGAGAGATATAAGTTTATGACAAATCACCGTACATATTCCTTGAAATAAACCCATCTTCACCGTGATAGCAGAATTGTGAGTTTGCAACACGTGGTTATTTTATGATGAATATATATCACTGATACTCGTGATTTCAATCAATGTAAATATCAACCACAATGGCATTTAATACCGAATTCTATCTTGGGAATATATATTATATATATTCCCAAGATAGAATTCGGTATTAAATGCCATTGTGGTTGATATTTACATTGATTGAAATCACGAGTAGCAGTGATATATATTCATCATATATATATATATATATATATATATATATATATATATATATATATATATATAATATATATATATATATATATTATATATATATATATATATATATAGTGAAAGAGAAAAATTTAAATCAAGAAGAGAAATTCAAGCCACTAATACCCCTTTCAAAGCATTTGTATCATTCAAATCTTTTGTTAAGTAAAACAAAACTTATGCCACTAGGCTCAACCCCAAAGCTTCTAGACCCCCTGACCCAGAAGGATTTAGAGTATTTAAGTCAATATATATATACACAACCAGGAATGCATAAGAGAAGAAATCCAGCATATCCCAATGAAAGAACCAACATCCTCTCTTGTAGGTACCTCAAGTTTGTGTCCTCTGCAAAGTGAATAAGTTTATACCCAACATATATCGTGTTTAGTGTGTTAAAATGTTACTGAAACTTTGAAGGTGATTTCAAATTTATTGTGTTATTGTACGCGCTGGTATTTTATGAAATTTTGTAACAGGCCCTGTGAGATTTATGTGAAAACATGAGGTACATTCATATTGCTATATGGTCGGAAACTTCATGTCAGCTAAAATCTTGTAAGTTTATCAGTTACTTTTATTTAAATTTCAATAAGAGTTTAATCATTAGAGTGTTAAAGGTTAACTATTTTCATTAATTATCAAGAATTACGTATTTGTGTAGAATTTAATTTCCATTGAAATAAGTGATCATATAATTTTCAGAATGTAATATTTTCTTGTCTTAGTCCAAGTTTTGTTCAGAATTGCGATTTCATTTTTGTAAGTAAAGTGTGTATTATTTCGATCACTAGTATTTTTTATAGAGCTCTCTCGTATCCTTGTTAAAGAATCGAAGTAAGAGGTTGTTTTGAATGGTTCTTAATGATAATGCATAGTTTTTTTAAGTGTACGTAACAAACTGTACGTAAAAGACCTTCAGATATTTAGCGTTTTACAAGTGTAACAGATTTATGTAAAAACAAACAGTTGAGTTTCGAACTCGGGAGGTTATGCATCTTGCCAGCCGTAATATATAATATATATTTTTGGTGCCAAGACCGGTGACCATGATAATATATATATATATATATATATATATATATATATATATATATATATATATATATATATATATAAATATATATATATATGTATATATATATATATATATATATTTATATACATATGTATATATATATATATATATATATATATATATATATATATATATATATATATATATTTATATACAGTATATATATACATATATATATTTATATACAGTATATATATACATATATATATATTTATATACAGTATATATATATACATATATATATTTATAAACAGTATATATACATATATATATTTATTTACAGTATATATATATATATATATATATATATATATATATATATATATACACACAGTTTATATGTATATATTTATATACAGTCATACAATATATGTATGTATATATATATACATATATATATAATATATTGTGAAAGAGAAACATTAGAATCAGGAAGAGACAATTGAAGCCACTATTCCT
This sequence comes from Palaemon carinicauda, assembly GCF_036898095.1. Taxonomy (NCBI): domain Eukaryota; kingdom Metazoa; phylum Arthropoda; class Malacostraca; order Decapoda; family Palaemonidae; genus Palaemon; species Palaemon carinicauda. Next base: position 103,185,144 of record NC_090743.1, on the reverse strand, counting down.
TCCAAAGGATTTGTATCATTCAAATCCTTTGTTAAGTAAAACAAAGCTCTTCCGGTGATATGTCTGAAAAAAATCCATAAAGTCAGTTAGTTCCAAATTTATTTTTTTCTCTTCCTGTTATTCAAAGCTTTGAAATTGTTCAAAGAAATAATGATTGTTTCCACTTTGTGTTGCAATCAAGGGTTTTAGTTTGTTTTAAAGATATGCTCTTTTTTTCGACCAATAACTTAGGTATCCGTCATTCTTACATTCAAATCTTTGAATGTGTTTGAAAAAGAATTATATACTACTTCCATTTAGTTTTGCATTCAAAGGCTTATTATCTAATTCATACATCAAAAACATGAAATTTATTCGATAAATACTCATTATCTCCCCCCCCCCTCCCCACCCTTCTTCCTCATTCTTAAGTTTTCTTTCCCTTTTTCTGTTACTGAGCGTCACTGCTGAAAACACCCTTTGGAGGAAATCGGCATCGAAGTGAAATAGCCGTGAAATCGCCTCTGTCGCTCTCCCGGACCATTTCAGAGTCCAATGGGAATTTTATTATCCTGAAATTGCATCGTCAGAAATCTTTCTTGAAGTTGAGTTGAATTTTGGTGGATTCGGTTAAGCTGTAAGTGTTTTGAAATGACCCGAAATTCATGACGAAATGCAATGGGAAAATTTTAGAGATTGTGTGATAACTAATACACAAATGTTCTTCATTTTTTATTCGTATATAAATTTATTGCTGATTTAACATAAGAGACTCTTATGAGAATTTAGAATAATGCATCCATTGCACCTATTGTTAAACATGAAGGATGCTTCTATGATTACTAACTATAAAGGTTCTGCATTAATTAAGTGCCGAATTGTATTGGTCATTTATGTAATTCAAGGCGAAGCTGTGTTGAACTTCAATCTACATTTGATGGCTTTTATTTTGTTTGTTCATTGTATTATATCTTTTACAAGAAACTATCTGTCTTTCTGTCTGTTTTGTGATATCTATCCCCATCCTTGCTTTTGCTGATGATTTATTCTTCTCTAGGGCTCTTTTCTTTACCTCCTTCCAATCTCTAATCTCTTACACTCCCCTATGTCCTAACCTCTTTCCAAACTCTCTTTTACCAGTTACACATAATTACCAAAATGTGTGACTTCAAATGTGTGTTTTATATATATATTTTATTGCTCACTTTTTCCACTATGTTCTGTAACCAGAATAGTTTTCCCAAAGGTAATTTGATATTACATAAGTTTAATTTTCTTTGCATTTGTAGATTGGGTATTACAAGCACCATTTGTTTCCTTGTCCCACTGAATAGAGAAACTATCCCATCAATGCCATTATTTGTTCAAGTTAACTTTTTTTATCCTTGTATTGCTTATATTTATTTATTTCAATTGAATTAGGTAATATCTTTTACACTTGAACATATTTAGAGTTTTTGGAAGGGAATAAAACTTAAGCTGCTTCTTCATCTTTATTGTTTTATTTCATCTGATACGACACCTTTGTAGATTAGAAAAACGTTTAAGATTGTTTTATTAAGTAGTAAACTTTCGGCAATATTTTGTGTGCTACAGTTCTTGCCTGTATAGATTATTGTACGATAAAATCTACTTCACCCCCCATCAGACCCCAGACCCCCCAAAAACAAAAAACAAAAAAGAAAGAAATAGGAATGCTGTTACTTTCATTTTGCACTCTTTTATAGGGACCAATGGTGAGTGAATCGGGTGCTCTGTTATATTCTAGGAAAATGAGTATACACAACACAATTCATTGTACAGAGATTCTTAAAAGTTTCTCCCTACAGTTCCTCAACTTAATCTCTCAATTCTTACTTGTGGTGAAAGAGGTTGTCCCCGGGCTTGAAAACGGTAACTCTTAATATTGAGATCCTTATCAGCAGACTTTTGTCCTTAGATACAGGAAACTTTTTAAAGGGTACACATTGTATATGCTTATTACGTATTACGGGACTCAAAGTGATTTCTTCCAACACCACCTTCCAATTATTACCGGTATTTCGTCGCTCCTTAGAGCCAAAATCAAAGTTACTGTGCTCGTGGAGAATGGAATCCAATTTAACTTTATAAACTTTTCTGAAATATTGCCAAATGGAAACATATTTATTTTCCTTCAAATGATGTATACTGTGTTGCAGAAGACAAACTTGAACTCATTTCCGCATCTTGCATTTAGTTTCCATTACGGATCTAAGTTTCAGACCTAAGTTTTTAGCTGCGAATCTTTAGGGTTCCTTTCGAGATGTTTTGGGAGTCAAATCGTTAAATTGCAAATGAATGTGATTAAGACGAGCAAGTATATAAGATCTTATCTGATCTGTTGTTTAAATGACCGGTAATTAGCAACTCTCGCTTTTAACGAGATGTTGCTTATGAGTCTGATTCCCTCCCTCGATTTTAATCATCTTACTGATAATGAAATTGTAATACAACTACGCTATTTCTAAATTGTATTTTAAGCTCTGATGCTGAAGATGTAATCGAATTTGATGGCATTTCGAGATGAGATTAACTGATTATTGTGTTGGAATTGAATCGCTTTTATCAGTAGTTATATTATTGTAAATTTAAGTATTTTGTTGAAGTTTATTTGAGATTATTAATTCTTCATTCTGGTGCTTTTAAACCTTTCTATTAGATTCATCTTATATTCCAATTACGACAACAGTAGGTTGGCCAGGGCACCAGCCATCCGTTGAGATACTACCGCCAGAGTGTTATGGGGTCCTTTGACTGGCCAGACAGTAGCACATTGGATCCTTCTTTCTGGTTACGGTTCATTTTCCCTTTGTCTACACACATACCGAATAGTCTGGCCTATTCTTTACATATTCTCTTCTTTCCTCATACACCTGACAACACTGAGATTATCAAACAATTCTTTTTCACCTAAGGGGTTACAGCACTATCATTGTTCAGTGGCTACTTTCCTCTTGGTAAGGGTAGAAGAGAGACTTTAGCTTTGGTAAGCAGCTCTTCTTGAAGGACACTCCAAAATCAAACCGTTGTTCTCTAGTCTTGGGTAATGCCACAGCCTCTATACCATGGTCTTCCACTGTCTTGGAGTAGAGTTCTCTTGCTTGAGGGTACACTCGGGCACACTATATGTTATTTCTCTTCCTCTTGTTTTGTTAAAGTTTTCATAGTTTATAAAGGAGATATTTATTTTAATGTTATTGTTCTTAAGATATTTTCTTTTTACTTGTTTCTTTTCCTCACTGGGCTATTTTCCCTATTGGAGGCCCTAGGCTTATAGCATTCTGCTTTTCCAACTAGGGTCGTAGTTTACCACATAATAATAATAATAGTAATAATAATAATAATAGTAATAATAATAAAAATAATAATAATAATAATAATAATAATAATAATAATAATAATATTTCATCTTAATAGGATCTTTTCTGAGACTGTTTAACTTTATCTTTTTGTCCATCTTTATTTACTCATTTTTTCTTATTTCTTGGGTAACTGTCTCTTTGCCTATGATATTTATTGGATTTTAATAGCGGTTTCCTTATTTGAGAATATCCTGTTTTGACTTTGTCATGAATGTTTGATTTTATTTCCTTCCAGATCAGTACGTTTTCAGGTCGTAATTTTTTGCTCTTTAAGCTTTAATAGATTATCCATTGTATCGTTTTTCTTTTCTTTTTATTCATCTCTTATTTGTCTTGCAAAAACTGCCTTCATTTGGGAGAACTTTTGTCAAACTTATAACGATTTAAACACACAATTATTCATGTTTATAGGAAAGGCGAGGCTTAAGGAATGTTTTGAAACCGTCTTCAAATATCCTTCGAGAGCAAATAATGGCAAAAGTTGACGTTTGTGTATTGACGTATTCAATGACCAAATACGGAAATGCTGGACTTCCATTACCAATGACAATGAAGGCCAAGAACCAACTCCAGAATATTTTATTCTCTATTATATTTTAGCATTTATTCATTTGTTTGTCTATTATATAATTCCAGTAAATATGCATCATTCTCTCAAAATAGTAAAGTCAGCAGGACTATGTAAGAGAGTACTGTAATGGTAGAATGGGTTGGAATGATATATTTTGCTTTTCCCCATCTCTCTCTCTCTCTCTCTCTCTCTCTCTCTCTCTCTCTCTCTCTCTCTCTCTCTCTCTCTCTCTCTCTCTCTCTTCGTATAATATAATTCTAATAAGTAAGTAGGCTAATGTTGAAGGGAGTATATAAATTGTATACCCCTTTCTCTCCCTTTCAGTATAATATAATTCCAATAAATGTGTAGGCTAATGTTGAAGGGAATATATAAATTGTATACTCTCTCTCTCTCTCCTCTCTCTCTCTCTCTCTCTCTCTCTCTCTCTCTCTCTCTCTCTCTCTCTCTCTCTCTCTGTCTCTCTCTCTCTCTCTCTCTCTCTCTCTCTCTCTCTCTCTCGAGTTGTATCTATGTACCGGTGAGTGAATACACTTGTGCGACCCTAAAATATCCTGATTTAACGCGGATAACAAAAGGCTATCGAGTGCAATATAGCTACAAGTTTTCGTGAATAGTCGGTGATTAGTTTGAGGTCAGAAAAGTGGGATAAAACTTCGGCATAGGATAGTTATCTTGTGAATTACTAAAAATCTGATCAAGATGGCCCTCTACAATACAGGCAAGGCTTGGAGAGACATTGCTGCAATCAGCAAAAGTAAATTCCATGAGTTGGCGAAACAAGAGCTCGACCGTCTGATAACAGAGGTCACTAGTAACTCCAATCAGTGTGACGGAAAAATATTCGCAGACATATTGAAACAGTATGATCCAATAAACTGGAGAAAATCTGCGGAAAACATCAGCAAAATAATAGAAGAAATTCCAAAGAATATCCAAGTGATAAAGAGACTTATAAAGAAAGTTTACATCAATCAACACATTCCATCAAAGAACAATCAGAAGTCCAATATGGTGAATATGCTGATTGATGCATTGGGAAAAAGAATGCCAAAATGGTGTAATACATGTAAGATATGGTATTCCATTAATAATCCTCAACAACTGATTAGAAAATGTGATGCCTGTCATGTTCCAACACACCATACAGCAAAAAATAAAAAATAGAGACACAAAGGTATTCTGCTCAACATGCTTAGTCTGGATAGAAAATATAATTAAGTCGAGACTAAATCTGCAAATAGTTGAAGATAAAAATGAGGAAGAAGAATAAGCAGAAGAAGAAAAAGAAGAAGAAGAAGAAGAAGAAGAAGAAGAAGAAGAAGAAGAAGAGAAAAATGAACAGGATATGTGTAAGAATGCTGAGGAAATCATTGATATAACTTATGATGCCATCCAACAACATACTTATGAAGAAATAAGTTATCAGATGGAAACAAATAATAGACCCAAGAGACTCTACCCGGACCTACATATTTTTAGGGAAGAGCAAGAACAAGAAAAAAAAGAAAAGAAAGATATAGTCTGCAATTTGCTGAAAAGAGGGAATTGCAGATTTGGGGAAAGATGCTACTACAAGCATCCAAAGATATGCCATAATTATGAAATATATGGTAAATGTGCGCATTTAGACGGATATGGAGGCGAATGCAGAGATCTCCATCCAAAAATATTCAAAAACCTTAAAGAAGGAAAAGGGTGCAGTTTCAACAAAAATTGTCGATATATGCATCCTGCAACCATGAATTAGAGTAAGAAAACTCAGCAAACTGAAAAGAAAAATGAAAGCAAAAATGAAATAAAAAAAGAAACAAAGAAGTGGGCAACGTATATACCACGCTATGCACCAAAGGCCCCAAGATATGAGGCCTTTCAACCCAAATATGCACATTTAGAGCCCAACTACAAAGAATGCATCTATAATGCCAGGGGTTGGTGCAAATATGGGGATAATTGCAGGTATACACACAAAAATAAATATGAAGACGAAAGAGCAAATATAATTGAAAAGTTGGATTTTTTAATGGCAAAATTCCTGGAAATGAAGAAAAGAAAATCATATCAGAACAGGAAGGAAGCATGGGAGAATCCATATTATTACCAATATTAAATAATGGGGATGAAACACAAACCATAATAGTGATGAATGCACAGGGTTTAGTCACGAGTAACTATAAAAGGAAAATAGAGTTCTTAGAACTAACCCAAATTGAAAAAAATAGATATATTAAATATAAGTGAAACATGGTATTCCCAAGCGACTGGCAGTGATGACCAGATAAAGGGTTTCCAAACTTAAAGATCAGACAGAAAAAATAGGAATCAAGGGGGAACCGCAATATATGGAAGAGACATAAATCAAGGAAAAGTCTGAGAAAAATGCAGCAACACAGAATGTGAATTGATTGCGGTAGAATTTGAATTTGAAAAACTATTGAATATTGTAGATGATATATGTAGAAACCATAAAGACTGGAATATACTCCTATCCGGAGATTTTAACTTTCCTTTCGTGGATTGGAAAGAACTGATAGAAGAAAGTGGTTGTATGTATACATATAAGAAAGAGAGTAATAGTAGCGCAGACGATAAGAGGCAATTTGAAAAGCTTCAAGATATGCTATTAGAACATAATATGCAACAAATAAACCACATTCCAACAAGAAAGGAAAATGGCCTAGATCTAGTATTTGTGAATGAGGTGAATTATGTTAAAGAAATAATAGTGTATAACACGGGAATTTCAGACCACAATGTCCTAAAATTGATAGTCCATTCCAAAGCAAGTGATCGCAGAATTAACAAAAGCACAAAACTTTGGGAAGGATATGGAAAATATAATTTTTATAGTAAGAATATAAAATGGTCAGAAATAAATAAAGAACTGAATAAAGAATGGAAAAATGTATTTGTAAGTGATAATATACAGGTAAATACGGACATACTGTACAAAATACTGGAGAAAATTGTTGAAAAATATGTACCGAAAAAAAAAACAATAAACAAAAGACATGCATACCAAGACACAGAAGGATCTTATTTCAGAAAATTAGAAAGTGGAAGAAAAATCTTGCAAAAGAAAAAAATGTGCGGAAAATGATGGAAATAAAATGTAAGATAGAAAATGCAGAACAAAAGATTATACAGTCGAAAGAAAATGAAAAAAGGGACTTAAAAGAAAGGACACTTCACAATATAAAAAAAAAACACAAAGTACTTTACTTCTATGCAAAAAGATGAATAAAGGGAGATTAGAAATAGGCCCTCTAAGAATTGAAGGACGGCTAACAAATGAAAAAAAAGGAAATATGCAACATATTAGCAGAAAAATATAAGAGTGAGTTCACGCCAAGAATTGCGAATGAGAATAATGAAACAGAAATGAGAGAAGAAAATGTTGAATATCTAACGGATATAGATATTAATGAAGCAGATATTGTCAAGGCTATAAACGAAATTAAAAATGGATCGGCAGCCGGACCAGATGGAGTTCCAGCGATTTTGTTAAAAAAAAAAAAATGCAAACACTATGGCGAAGCCGCTTGCAATACTGCTAAGACAAAGTGTAGATATGTGCGAGATATATGTCAAACATAAATTAGCTTATATAACCCCTATCTTCAAAAGTGGATCAAGACTAGAGGCAAGCAATTATAGACCTATTAGTGTAACATCACATATTATGAAAGTGTATGAGAGGGTAATTTGATTTGATTGATTGATTTAAGGTTTTCAGGCATCCTGACATCTAGGGTCACTGATGCCGATATGAGAGGGTAATAAAAAAGAAAATAATGAATCATTTGGTTAAAAATAATTTGTTTAATATAGGTCAACACAGTTTTGTGCCTGGAAAATGTACACAGACCCAACTGATAGCACACTATGAAACCATAAACAAAAATATGTTAAATGAAAAAGACACAGATGTGATCTATCTAGATTTTGCAAAAGTCTTCGACAAGGTAGACCATAATATATTAGATAAAAAAATTAGAAAGCATAACATTGTGGGAAAGATAGGAAAATGGGTAAAAGAATTCCTGCAAAACAGAAAACAGATAGTGGTTGCAAATGACGAGAAATCAGATGAAGCTCAGGTAATATCTGGCGTGCCACAAGGTACGGTATTAGCTGCACTACTGTTTGTTATTATGATCTCAGACATAGACTGTGATGTTGAAAATCCTGTAGTGGGAAGTTTCGCCGATGACACAAGAATAAGTAGAGAAATTACTTGTGATGAAGATAGGAACTCGCTACAAAGAGATCTTAACAAAATATATGAATGGGCGGAGATAAACAGGATGGTATTTAACTCTGATAAATTCGAATCAATTAATTATGGAAACAGAGAAGGAATGGTACATGCATACAAGGGACCTAATAACGAGACAATCACAAACAAGGAAGCAATTAAAGACCTTGGTGTAATGTTAAATAGGAATATGTTATGCAACGACCAAATAGCAACACGTTGGCTAAATGTAAAGCAAAAATGGGAATGTTATTCAGACACTTTAAAACAAGTTTTGTAAAACATAATCATGTGTTTAGCTTTTCTTATGTACGTAGTACACTCGAGTACTGCAATGTGATATGGTACCCACACTACCAAAAGGATATTGCGCAAATAGAAAGTGTACAAAGGTCCTATACTGCTAGAAGAGTAGAAGTTAAGGACCTTGACTACTGGGAAAGACTGCAATTTTTAAAACTATACAGTCTAGAAAGGAGAAGAGAACGTTACATGATAATACAAGCATGGAAGCAAATAGAAGGAATTACTGAAAACATCATGGAGCTAAAAATATCAGAAAGAGCAAGCCGAGGTAGATTAATAGCGCCAAAAAATATACCAGGTAAACTAAGGAAGGCGCACAGGACATTAATCCACTACGCACCAGCATCGATAGTGCAGCGACTATTTAATGTGCTGCCAGCTCATCTAAGAAACATATCAGGAGTGAGCGTAGATGTGTTTAAGAATAAGCTTGATAAATACCTAAGATGCATCCCAGACCATACAAGACTGGAAGATGCAAAATACACAGGAAGATGCATAAGCAACTCTCTGGTGGGTATACGAGGTGCCTCACACTGAGGGACCTGGGTGAACCCAATCATAAAATAAGGCAAATAAGGTAAGGTAAGGCTCTCTCTCTCTCTCTCTCTCTCTCTCTCTCTCTCTCTCTCTCTCTCTCTCTCTCTCTCTCTCTCTCTCTCTCTCATAAACATCTACTTCAATCTTCAAGCATAACAAATTCCTGGAAGTTGGGTCCTCAACCGAAAGCGTGTGGATCCATTGTGAGGAACAGCAGCTGTTGTTTATGTCTTTCTGTTGCAAACCAAACACCGTCGACGTTTCCTGTCGTCCGGTTTTCTATCAAATCTAATTTGCAGAATCAGCAACAGTGGAAAGAGAAAATGCCTTTCGGTAACAGCTATAAACTGCCGTCGCTTTTACCCTTTTTAGAGGTTTCATAGATAATTTTTTCCTTATCCTCACCCACATTTACACACATCATACACGCACACTATCATACACACACGCACACACATATGTATTATATATATATGTATATATACTTATGTATATATATTTATATGTGTTTGTTTTATATTTGCATATATATATATACATATATAAAAAGTAAGTATACATATATATATATATATATATATATATATATGATATGAATATATATATATATATATATATATATATATATATATATATATATATATATATATATATATATATATATATATATATATATATATATATAGAGAGAGAAAGAGAGAGAGAGAGAGAGAGAGAGAGAGAGACTTTGTGTGGATAATTGAAAGAGATGCCTTAGCAGATCTCCAGAAAACCTCAATTTCGGAATCTGTCCAGAAAATGGCGCCTAAATATCATCTAATTCCTTTCTTGCTTGGCGGAACGAATTTTGCTCCAGATATGATCCCTTTCAAATTGGCCACGAAAGCCTTTGTCAAGTGGAGTGGGTCTTCCCTTTCCCTTTCCCTTTCTTTCATAAAAAGGAAACAGAATGGAAGTAGAAAGGAAAGAGTTTCTTGCTCAACCTTCATTCTTTTCTTCCTCTGTATTTTAAGACGAAGGGGAAGCAATAGAGACTTCTTCAGGTCTAAGGGTTCAGTGGCGTATATTGGTTACCTTCAATGAATATTCTTTAAAGGTCATTATGGTTTTTACATAGATGAAATATGAACACATATGATCAGTACTGAAGTCATCATTCCAACATACTTAAGTCCAAGGAGGACCAGGAAATTGCTAGTGATCATTTAACAGGTAGAACGGTGGTGTTGCCTTGAGCCCTGTGATGAGCCGAGAGAAGGTTGTGACTCAAAGACAATGTGAAAGCAACTGAGTATATTTATTATAGAACACTCTCCTTTATATACAAAAGCTCAAAGCAACAAGAATTTTCATGTTTGAAAAACAGACACTGTTACAGAGGAGAATAGCAGACATGTTTAATCTGGTTCATTTTAGTGCGAGGGAAGAGCGAAGGTATAAGGATAATATATACACAAAATGAACTATGTACGATCGTGTGACACACGGTTGGTTCATGGCTCCCCCCCTAAAAATGACATACTGTACATGTTAAATAGGGCGCCCTGATCTAGAGAGGCGAACGGTAGGCGGGTTATCTGGCAGGAGATAAGCAGGTTTTAGACGATCAATGGAGACCCAGTCTTCTTTGCCACGAATGTTTAGTATGAATACTTTCGGACTGCGTCGGATCACAAGGAAAGGGCCCGTGTAAGGGGGCGTTAGCCGTGGCTTGCTAGTGTCGTTGCGCAGGAAGACGTGCGTTGCAGAGTGCAAGTCTGTTGGTATGTGATGCTTCGCTGGGGGTTTGTACGTCTGGCGGCATGGAGTAAATTTTCCCACGACGTGACGTATGCGCTGGAGATCGTCGGAGGAGGTTGTAGAAGGAAAAATTCGGCAGGGACGACCAACGGATCGCCATACACCATTTCAGCTGCCGAGACATCGAGGGCATCTTTAGGAGTGGTCGTTAGTCCCAGGAGGACCCAGGGAAGCTGAGTAAACCAGTTGGAATCCTTGCAGCGGGACATCAAAGCTGCTTTGAGGGTGCGATGAAAACGTTCGACCATTCCGTTGGCAGCGGGGTTGTAGGCCGTTGTGTGATGTAGGGTGATGCCCAGGAGATTCGCTAAAGATGTCCACAATTGAGAGGTGAAAGTGGTACCCCTGTCAGAAGTAATATGCTCAGGGATACCAAATCTTGCAATCCATCCTGAGAGTAAGGCAGATGTACATGAGGCGGACGTTGCCATGGGAATGGCTTCAGGCCAACGAGTGGAGCGGTCGGTGACGGTAAACAGGTAACGATGTCCTTATGATGTGGGTAGGGGACCTTCAACGTCGACGTGAATGTGTGCGAAACGACGCTGAGGTTGAGGAAAGGTGCCCACTCCTGAATCCGTATGTCGATGTACTTTGGAAGTTTGGCCAGAAGTACAGGCTTGGACCCAATCCTTAGCATCCTTAGAAATTCCGTGCCAAATGAACTTCGTCTTCAGCAGCTGTGCAGTAGAACGGCCCGAGGGATGTGAAAGGCCGTGAATGAAAACAAGCAAAGTTTGGCAAGAAGTACAGGCTCGGACCCAATCCTTAGCATCCTTAGAAATGCTGTGCCAAATGAACTTCGTCTTCAGCAGCTGTGCAGTAGAACGGCACGAGGGATGTGAAAGGCCGTAAATGAAATCAGGCACCTGCCGGCGCATGGGAGCAGGGATCCAAGGTCGCGGTCTACCAGTACTGACTTCACAGAGGAGGGTGGTGTTGGAGTTTTCGAGAGGGAAGTCTTCCCAACGGAGGGATGTGCAGGATGTCCTACATGCTTGATACTCTGGATCCTGTCGTTGGGCTTCAGCCAGGGCGTTGTAATCCAATCCCAGTTGAACGGCAGCCAACATGTTTCTTGACAGGGCATCGGCAACAGGATTCATTTTCCCAGGGACGTATTCAGCCACGGCGGAGAGATGTCGGCGGTGATGGGCGTACCAGGCGTCAGACTGTCGAGTGAAGGCGTGCACCAGAGGCATGTGGTCTGTGCGAATGTCGAAGGGCGTACCTTCCAAGAAATGGCGAAAGTGACGGACAGCCGAGTGCACCGCCAGCAATTCGTGATCGAAGGTAGAATAACCCGATTCTGCCTTGGACAGTTTTCTGCTGAAGAAGGCCAATGGGCGGGGCGAGCCGTTGATCTCCTGCTCGAGTACTGCACCAATAGCGACGTCGCTGGCATCAGTGGAGAGAAGGAGAGGGGCATGTGGGATAGGAAAAGTGAGAGCCGCAGCGGTTGATAGGGCCTTCTTTGCATTGCAGAAGGCCGCTTCTTGAAGGGGACCCTACTTAAGGTCCTTTGGCTTGCCCTTGAGGGAGGCGTAGAGGGGAGCAAGAGTGGCGGCAATGGCTGGCAGAAAACGGTGATAATAGTTGATCATGCCCAAAAATTCTTGCAGAGCTTTGACGGTCGAGGGCGTGGGGAAGTCCTGAACGGCCGCTACCTTCTCAGGGAGGGGATGGACTCCTTCAGGAGTGATGCGGTGATCTAAGAACAACACTTCGTTGGCGCCAAAGGTACACTTGTCGTACCGAACTACAAGGCTGTTTTGTTGCAGGCGGTCGAGCACGATGCGCAGTTGACAGAGGTGTTCCTCTTTTGAGGAGAACACAAGTATGTCATCCACATAACATACACAGAAGGGGAGGTCCCCTAAGATGCCCTCCATGAGACGTTGAAACGTGGCCCCAGCATTACGAAGGCCAAAACAGGAGTAATTGAAGGTGTATGTACCAAACGGAGTGGTGATGGCAGTCTTGGGGATATCTTCTGGGTTCATAGGCACCTGATATTACCCCTTCGGAAGGTCGACCGTAGAGAAAACCTTTGCTTTGTGCAGGTAGGTGGTCACGTCGGCAATGTTTGGGAGGGGGTAGTGATCCGGTTATGTTTGCATGTTGAGGCGCCTGTAACCCCCGCACGGACGGAGGGAGCCATCTTTCTTCAGAACGATGTGTAAGGGTGACGACCATGGGCTGGAGGCCTTTTGGCAAAGGCCCATTTCCTCCATTTCGACGAACGTCTGTTTGGCGGCTGCCAATCGTTCCGGTGCCAGATGTCAGAATTTTACGAAGACTGAGGCTCCCGTCGTCTTGATATGGTGATAAATACCGTGCTTAGCAGGAGCCGTGGGCGTTTGGCGAAGTTCTGGACGGAAAACGTCCGGGTGCGACGTGAGGAGGTGGGCTTAGGCATCCGTGAGTGCGCTGATGTGGAGAGCGAGGTTGGAGGTGGCGGGTTGAAGAGTTGTCGACAAGTACGAGTCTGCGTTGACCAATCGTCGGTGGGCGACATCGACCAGAAGGTGGAAATGAGAGAGGAAATCCGCACTGAGGATTGGCAATGTGACGTCAGCAACGAGAAACTTCCAATTAAATTTACCGTTTCCGAACGATAATATGAGGTTCTCATAACCGTAGGTGGGTATCGCAGATCCGTTGGCAGCTACCAAGCGGACGTCGGCAGACGTAGACAGACTACGTCGTGTCCTGAAGAGTTCCCTTGGCAAAAGAGAACGACAAGCACCTGTGTCTACCAAAAATCGCACACCCGTTCCTTCATCATGTAAAAAGAAAAGATCAGAAACAGGGGAGGCCACCGCCACGAGCGATGGCCTACTTACACGAAGGCCACTGACAATCCTTGGCACATTTCTTCGCGGTTGCCCCGAATCTGAAGTGGTAGTAGCAAAACTGCAGCGGATGGGAGGTAGTAAGTGGCTGTAGAAGTCGTTGGTTGGGGCGCGAGCGAGTGGTGGGTGGTGGGTGGCTCTGTCGCCGCTTCGGCACGTCACGGGGTAGGCATGTATGTCCTACGGCATTCACGTCGGCTTCGGTTGACGTTGAATAGGCGTCCTCTTCGTCAGGGGTGGAGGCGTTGATGGAGGTCTTGAAGTGGCTGTCCATAAGGGCGTCGGCTTTGGTCATTAAGTCCTTTATGGGTAAACTATCGACATCGGGTATGGCAGCGCGTATAGGTCCGGGTAAACGGTGTATCCAAAGGGCACGAAGTAGGTTTACCTCACGAGGAGAGCCATCTGCGGCAGGTTGCAGGTGAGCGATACTGGTCATTTCCCTGAGGGCAAGCGAAGCCCTTTGGTCCCCCAACGGTTGTTGCGAGAGCTGAAAAAGCTTTGCTATACGGGTGGCTGGCAACGTCGAGTACTGCTGCAGAAGGTATGTTTTAAGGGCATCATACGCTATTGGGGTGTCTCCTTGTTCACAAAGCCAGTCGGATATTTCCGGGAAGGTGTCCTTGGGTATCGCCGCGAGAACATAATCTGCTTTGGTGGTTGAGCGAGTTACGCCCTTGATGCGAAACTGGACTTCTGCGCGCTGAAACCAAGCAAACGCCTCTCTGCTGGCGAACGATGAAAGTTTCAATGGAGCAGCCGCAGCGCCAACTTCCGTAGAGTCTGCCATAGTACCAACGATGGAGGGGCGAGGTGGGGTGGAAGGCGGGAGGAGCGAGTCACTCCGTGGTCACCAATGTGACGAGCCGAGAGAAGGTTGTGACTCAAAGAGAATGTGAAAGCAACTGAGTGAATTTATTATAGAACACTCTCCTTTATATACAAAAGCTCAAAGCAACAAGAATTTTCATGTTTGAAAAACAGACACTGTTACAGAGGAGAATAGCAGACGTATTTAATCTGGTTCATTTTAGTGCGAGGGAAGAGCGAAGGTACAAGGATAATATATACACAAAATGAACTATGTACGATCGTGTGACACACGGTTGGTACAGCCCCCAACCCTAAATCACAGGGATTCACAGGGATAGTAAAGCCATGTTTCACCATGATATCTTTTGAGAGGAATTTATATTTCTAAGGGACGTTTTCTCCCATCTTCCATAACCCTTTAAGAGCATAATTTTCTGGTGATCACTCAACAGGTAGCCTTTCCCAGAGCCCCCTACCCTATATCACAGGGATAGTAAGGTCATGTTTCTCCATGAAATCTTTCAAAGCATGAATGGGACGAGTATTTTTAATTAACATATATATGTATATGTACAGTATATTGGATATATGTGATTTTTACATTGAGTATTGACATGTGTTTGCATTGATTCTGTGATGCAACAAGAAATATTGATTGGTATCGCGATGATGATTGTGCTGTTCTTATCAGTGGTGGTGCCGCTGATAAGAGAATTTTCTAAATGACTAAATAAATACATATACCTTTCTTTATCTTTGTTGTGAGCTGCATCAAATCGATTTTGCTTTAGTCACCCCCTTGTTTGCGTAATGCATTACATCAAAAAATAAAAAATATGTATCTTTTTGTTAACTTGCTTTCGAACAGAAGAATAGCAAGAGTAAGAGAGAGAGAGAGAGAGAGAGAGAGAGAGAGAGAGAGAGAGAGAGAGAGAGAGAGAGGTAATTTCAACATCGCCCTATCTTTTTAAAGGATTTAGGGGATTATGTCACTTAGCATCGTACTCCACTGAATGTCGGGTAAAACCAGCGATTATCTTGAGAACGCTCTCGGACGTAGGTAGTATTTACAGTAAGCCTTGTTTTTAGAATGCTTTCATGAGGATATTTCTTTGAAGTAGGAAGGGTGGCGGGAGAGAATGAGTTTTATTTCCCCCTGCTATTCATACTTTTGTAAATACTTGGGAAATTCTTTGTCAATAACCCTTTCCTTTGTATTGACACGAGTCGTAGATTTTACCAGTCAAGCTCCTCTTGTTGTGACGTTGTTGGCTTTTCAATACTGTTCCTTGCTCTTACTCCCTTAAGTGTTTCACGTATGGTTAAGCGCTTGACAAGGTTGTTGCAAAAAAGAGGATTGAAATGAAGCTTTAGAGTTCCGAGCGTAATATTGGTGGCGTGCAGTAAGTATACAGGTGTATGTATGTGTGTAAAAGAGAGAGAGAGAGAGAGAGAGAGAGAGAGAGAGAGAGAGAGAGAGAGAGAGAGAGAGAGAGAGAGAGAGAGAGAATAGTTCAGAGAAAGGAAATGGAGTAAATTGTATGGAAAATTTAGAGAATTGAGATTCAATAGTTAAACAAACAAGATTGAAAAAATTGCTTTGAAAAACTGCTAATCAACAGAATATATATAAGTGCTTATGTTCCATATTCATTACATCATAGTGATCCCTAGAAAAATTGAACGAAAAACAAAATTGAATCAAGCAGCATTTGGTCTGATTATATCTTGGACGTATAACCACCCAGAAAAATCAAGGGTTCGAAACCACAAGGATAATACCTTATTATGTTACCACTAATATATATATATATATATATATATATATATATATATATATATATATATATATATATATATATATATATATATATATATATATATATGTATACATATATATATATGTATACATATATATATATATATATATATATATATATATATATATATATATATATATATATATATATATATATATATATATATATATATATATATATATATATATATATATATATATATATATATATATATATATTTTCTCTTTATACCAGTGCATGGCCGTAACTTTTCTTAGTTTTTCAGTCCATCATTTTTCTTCCTTTCCCTGCTTCTTTTGTAATCGCTAGGGACCCAATTGTTATTCTTAATGTCCATCTATTATCTGTCATTCTCATTATATGTCCTGCCCATGTCAATTTTTTTTTCTCACAAGTTGTTAGAATATCCTCTATTTTAGTTTGTTCTCGTATCCATGTTGCTCTTTTTCTGTTTCTTAGTGTTATTCTCACTATTCTTCCCACAGCTCTCTGAGATGTAACTAGCTTATGGTCTAAGGCTTTAGTAAGGTTCCAAGTTTCTGATGTATAAGTTAATACTGGTAGAACCATTTGATCAAATAAATTTCTTTTTTCTTTATCAAAAGCATTTCATCCCATACTTATAATTTTAATTTCGGTCTCATGTCCTGGGGAAACACCTACTTAAAAATCTCTAGACGTTCATCCATAATTGTTTTCCCTCTGCATTCTCTTTGAACATTGTTAGTTTTACTCATAAATTTTCAGTTTTACATTCCTTCTTTCTGTATTCTAATCTGCTCTCATCTTTTGCAATTTCTCCCATAATTCACTAAATACAGCTATATTATCTGAAAATCTTAAGTTGTTGAGGTAGTCCCTATTAATGTTAATTCCTACATTTTCCTAATCTAAAAGTTTTAAAACTTCTTTTATGCATGCTGTGAATAGCTTAGGAGATATGGGGTCTCCCTGTCCAACTGTTTTTTTTTTTTTCAATTGGAATTTTCTCACTATATGTAGTTTAGTATTGTTGTACTTCCTGTATAGATATCTAAACTTGTTTTAACGTAAGATTCATCTATTCCCTGTTTTAAGGTCTTTCAATAATGCTGAAGTTTCGACAGAATTAAAACCTTTCTCTTACTTAATAAATCCAATTCATAGTTGTTCGTCATACTCCTTTGATTTATCCGTTAGCTGGTTAATTACACATGCTGACATAAGTCTCTCTTTATAGTTTATACATGACATCTATTTTAATGTTACTGATCTTAAGATATTTTGTTTATTTTTCGTTTCTTCTCATTTAGTTTATTTATTTTCTTATTTCCTTGCCTCACTGGGGTATTTTCCCCTGTTGGAGCCCTTTGGCTTATATCATCCTATTTTCCCAACTAGAGTTGTAGCTTAGCTATTAATAATAATAATAATAATAATAATAATAATAATAATAATAATAATAATAATAATAATAATAATTTGGTTAGTTGTCGAATACCGGCTCTTGGTTGATAAAAGTGTAACTGTCTTTCTATTTAGCCAAATATGGTCTTTGTAAATTTGTTTATACATTACTGAGAGTGGACGTATTGGGCGGTAATTTTCATATATGTATGTATATATACATGTGTTTTATATATATATATATATATATATATATATATATATATATATATATATATATATATATATATATATATATATATATATACATGTGTGTATATATATACATGTGTGTAATATATTTAATATATATTTATTTATATACGTATGTAATCATGTATATCTATGTATATATGCGTGTACCCATGTTCGTCGTTGAAGAATAACATTTGAAATATGAAATAAACGGGGAAATGGAAGTAGACACCAACCACTATTCGCTATATAGATTTTTTTATTGATGCAGTTATAGTCTTTACGAGGCAATGGTATACAAAGGCATGTACAGTATGTTCCTGCTGTTGCGTTATCTGTGCTGCAGCAAATAGAATTCTATGTTGGACGTTCACTGTCAGAAATATTCATTTAGAATTTCCATAGACATTCATCAAATACTCCACCTCAGGAGTGTTTTACTTTTGGATACGGGCAGCATGTATGCTCTCTGGTACATTCATACATACATACATGCACATAATAATGCGACCATAAGCAAGAGTGTTTTTATCATCACTCTATTATTTTCTATTTTGTAAAAAGTTTGATTTGATTCGATTTATATATCTTAAATGCGCCGTTTAAAGGTTATTTTGAATGCTTTATTGATCTCAATATTTTCTTCTCAAATCGAATTGCAAAGCATTGCATTTGTAAAATTTGCAGAAATGTTTCGGGAATGAGGAAGCAACGTAAATAGAGCATACTTTAATAAACGCTTTATAGCTTTGCCAGCATCCAATTTCCTGGACTTCGTTGCAGAGACAAATATTCCATTAAAAATAGAATCGTGTCTGTCACTTCTATTGTTTCTCGGTTTTATAGTTTTGTCTTTCTTGTTATCGTTTACGAATCTCACATACAACCGCTTATTCAGTTTTTTAGTTGCATTATAAGATATTGTCAATATTTTAATTATATTTACTTAAGCGTTTTACAGGTAATTTTCCTCGTTTATTTCTTATTTGTTGCTGATATCATTCACATTTTCCAATTGCATATATTCTTATCATTTTTCATTACGAGCCTTATTTTATCTGTCAACTCCTGTTATTTTCAACTGTAAATAAAAGATTTACTTGACTAATATAGTACATTCTTTATTTCTTAGTTTTGATATGAATGTTGCGTATTACTTAATTCTAACCTATTTTTCATCCCAATACGCTGATTATTTATTTACATATTATATCGTTTGTCAATGTATAAGATCAATTGATTTTTTAATGACATTACGTGTTTAAACGTAGCGTTCCTCAGGGTACACTAGTATTTAATCT
>NC_090743.1:103128398-103160898 GCF_036898095.1 Palaemon carinicauda | reverse complement strand
TCTCTCTCTCTCTTTCGTGGAAGGAGGTGGCTTTACTGAAGGTGCGTTTAGATTATGAAACTATTGACAGAGGGATTCACTTCCTCTTCTTTTTTTCTTATATTACTTTTAAGTAAAAGTGTTGTCATCGATGTTCAAGTTCATCATTCGGGCGATTCTGTATGTTTTTTTTTTTTTTTTTTTTTTTTTTTTTTTTTTTTTTTTTTTTTTTTAGATTCTCAACTTCATTGCCTTGATATCTTGAGATTTCTTCTTTTTATTGACTTAAATATACACATATATGCACACACACATACACACATATATATATATATATATATATATATATATATATATATATATATATATATATACAGTATATATATATGTACATATATATATAGTATGTATTATACTGTAAATAATTTGTATACTACTGTATACAGAGAGAGAGAGAGAGAGAGAGAGAGAGAGAGAGAGAGAGAGAGAGAGAGAGAGAGAGAGAGAGAGAGATTATTATTATTATTATTATTATTATTATTATTATTAACCATATGATTCAGATTATTTCTGTGGTCCGATTGATGACGTTACTTCATTTGAAATGAAATTTACACATTTTCCAGGTTCATGACCAATTTTATGGAAAAGGTCAAGAATTAAGAGAACAGGGATTTTGTCATGATTCAGGGGCGAGTCTCGAAGGTGTAATAATATTTTCCTATTGCAGATTTAGTAAGAAATTTTTAGACTGAATTAAGAGCGTAACGACTTAGGTAAAATTGAACAAGATTGTTTGATCTGTGATTAAGGTCATCATATGACTCGTGTTTATTAATAGTATTTATGTACACAAACAAATCGTTAGAGATTCTCAAGAATTGTTGGTATTATAAAGTGATCATTTATTCCCAGACTGAGATATCTCAAATTATTTAAAATTCTCACATATATAAAAAAAACCTTATAAATTTAATTTCCTTTTCCAATTTCCTTTGTCTGGAGCTTTTTTGTATTATCTTTGCTTGAGGTAATGTAGCAACTCTATTTTCAATTTCCTGTGCCAACGACAGCTGGTATTTGCAAAGCCCTTATTATCGCCAACCACTTCTCCCTCGTTCTTGTCATCCCATTGTCTGCCCTTCCTGCACTCAGTCCCAAGGCGACTCTTTTGGAAGAAATTGTCTTCAAATACATTTAATGTTGACAAAGGTAACCACTTACTCAAGACCACAACCGGATCCACACAGTACTATTTGACTTGAATTTAGGCCAATGAATATTCAACATCCCCTTAAGGCTTTATCAATGCAAGGGGGGGGGGGGGGTTGTATAGTTACCTATGTAGATGGGGGAGAAGTAGAGTTTGGAATATTGATGTTGTCGCATAATACAGGCCAGGATACGCTAGTTTCTCTTATGTGTTTTTTTAACATTAGATACTGGAAACCATATGGAAAGATGTGCTAATTAGAAGTTTCATTTAGATCACAAATGATTACATATTCTGTCTTGTAACTTGAACATTTTCCTTACATGTGTAATTGCTCTGTCTCTCGTCCCCTTCAAAGCCATTCAGGTTTTGATCTTTTGGTCTTGTTACAAAATGATATGAAGACACCATTTCACCCCTAAAAGTCAAGAACTGACTTGTTGTCATCATCATCTTCTTCTCGTACGCCTATTGACTCAAGGGCCATCAGTTAGATTTCGCCAATCTTCTATCTCTTGAGATTTTAAGTCAATAAATCTTCATTCATCATCTCTTACTTCACTCTTGATAGTCCTCAGCCATGTACCTTGTGGAGCCCAGTGTAAAGTTTGGTAAACTAATCACTCTTGGGGAGTGCGAAGAGCATGCCCAAACCATCTCCATCTGCCCCTCACCATGATCTCATCCACATATGGCATTTGAGTAGTCTCTCTCATAGTTTAATTTCTAATCCTGTCCTGCCATTTAACTCCCAATATTCTTTTGAGGGCCTTGTTTTCAAATTATAGCACGACCATTGTCCATCACTGATCTTGCTAAATTGATATATAGCCTGATTTTTATTTGTAATTTCAGATGATTTGATTGTCAAAGTTTACTTAACCTAGCCATTGTCTGATTTACTTTTTTTCAATTTTTCAATAAACTCTAATTCTAAAGATCCTGCAATAAAGATCATAGTTCCAAAATATTCAAATAATTGTACCTCATTAATCCTTTCTCCTTCCGAAGATTTTTCCTCTTCCATTCAGTCAGCCTTTGGACATGCCATTACATTATCATATACTGTATGTGGGTTGATTACAGTATCTACCTTTTGCATCAAGAGCATTATGGGTTTGAGCATAAAGGCAATGCCGCTTGAAGGAGACATTGTTATTTGTGCGATCACTTGAAATCAAGTGTAAATGCTCTGTCTTGACCTACTTGTATGTGGAAACCATTCAGTTTAAACACTTTCTACACTAGTGTCCAAGTTATATTATATATATATATATATATATATATATATATATATATATATATATATATATATATATATATATATATGTATATATATATATATATATATATATATATATATATATATATATATATATATATATATATATATATATATTACCTGCTAAGCTACAACCCCAGTTGAAAAAGTGGGATGCTATAATCCTAAGATCTCCAACAGGAAAAATAGCCTAATGAGGAAAGGAAATAAGAAAAAACTGCAAGAGAAGTTTATGATCGATAATGACATCAAAATAAATCTTTCATATATAAACTATAAGAACATAGAAATAACAAGAGTATAAAAAATTCAAAATAACGAGAGGAAGAGAAACAAGATAGACTTGTATGCCCGAGTGTCCCCTCAAGTTAGAGATCTCTAAGACAGTGGAAGACCTTGGTTCAGAGGCTTTTGCACTACCCAAGAGAACAATGGTTTGATTTCAGAGTGTCGTCATAGAAGAGTTTCTTACCATAGCTAAAGAGTCTCTTCTATCATTAGCAAGAGGAAAGTAGCCACTGAACCATTATAGTGCAGTAATTAACCTTTTGAGAAAAGATGAACTGTTTGGTGATTTCAGTGTTGTCAAGAGTATGAGGAAAGGGGAGAATGTCTAAAGAATTAGCCAGACTGTTCTGTGCATGTGACGGCAAAAAGGAAATAAGCCGTAACCAGAGAGATATATCTAACATAGTACCGTCTGGCCAGTCAAAGAACACAATAAATTTGTCCTCTGTATAAATTCTAATCTCCCAATAATATTTTAGAAAAGAAAGACTTCTGTTTTGAGATAAGTACTTATTTTGAGCATCTTTATGGTATTGTCATTTTTTACCATCCATTTAGTTATTACTTTGAATTGTAACCCATAATTGAAGAGTCATAGCTTATAGTATTATCTTTAGCAAATTGTCCATAGATTTTTCGAACAATTCAAGGTAAAATAAGGAAAGTCAAAGCAGGCAACCCTGTGTGTATTCTGGGTCATTCTGTACTGAATTCCCTTTTATGAGATTTTGACGCCATAAACCATAGAGAAGCCGAGACCGAGAATTATTGTCTCAATAGAGAGCTGCGTAGGCTGGGTATATATCATTTAAAAGGTGCTTCCAGATGGCATTTACTGGCCGTTAGGCTTAATTAACTGGCCTTAGATATGAACATTATTCTGGCACCACTGCCAAGTCAGTTATCATGCATCTGGCAGGTGCACTTAATCAATCTCGGAATGCGAAAATGTTTATTTGTAGATATTTGAATTTTTTTTTTATTTTTTTTTTTTAATTTACACTCGAGATTATTTTCTGTCATTTGTGTATTATTGATAATGAGTATGATGCATAAACCATTCTTTCCTGGTATAACATCTGAAAAACCGTGATATCGAGAATAATTTTGCAGTATTAAAAAAAATGCTTCTCTAATTCCTCGTTGTACAAAACAGCGATTGTTATTCTACTACATATACAGAGAACAATAGGTTATTTACTGCTGTTTCATACCACTGAAAGCCTATTTCAGTTTGGCTTTTATCGTGCATCAGAAACAATAGGCTCTTATTTTACAACAACAAAATTGACATACTTTCAGATATTTTCTCTCTATGAAATACATAAAAGCACAGTTTTTGTTATAAAGCCATAAATGTCCATTTGGTTTTCATTGCAAATGATTTCAGCTTTTGTGTTGCAAAGCGGGTCTCGCAAGGTTGATTCCAGCTGGAAAAATATGTTGGTTCTGAAGCTTTTGTTCTGCTCGGATTACCTCTGTTGGGATCCTTCTGTTTATCGACGTCTGTTGTCTAGTGTTTGATTACCTCTGTTGGGATCCTTCTGTTTATCGACGTCTGTTGTCTAGTGTTTGATTACCTCTGTTGGGATCCCTCTGTTTATCGACGTCTGTTGTCTAGTGTTTGATTACCTCTGTTGGGATCCCTCTGTTTATCGACGTCTGTTGTCTAGTGTTTGATTACCTCTGTTGGGATCCCTCTGTTTATCGACGTCTGTTGTCTAGTGTTTGATTACCTCTGTTGGGATCCCTCTGTTTATCGACGTCTGTTGTCTAGTGTTTGATTACCTCTGTTGGGATCCCTCTGTTTATCGACGTCTGTTGTCTAGTGTTTGATTACCTCTGTTGGGATCCTTCTGTTTATCGACGTCTATTATCTAGTGTTTGATTATATATGAATTCGGTGGAAAACTTGAAATGATGAACTCTTTTGATGGAGGAATTGGGGCAGATTTTATGTTTTTTTTTATTAGTAGTATATTTTCAGTTAACTTTTTGTCCTCAAAGTATACAAACGGGAACAGCTAATTGTTGATGCGCCTTTCTGAAAAAGTTGACTCATGATACGAGAGTACAATATGGGGAGATTAATCTTTTGTGTATTTGGGTCTAGAATCAACAAACATCTACACACACATATACAAACACAAACACACATATGTATATATATAATTCATATATATATATATATATATATATATATATATATATATATATATATATATATATATATTAGCTAAACTTTAACCCTATTTAGGAAATCAAAGTACCACAAGGGTTCCAATAGTGAAACGAGATAGAGAAATTATTCTTAAACTTTGAAATGAAAGAGAAATTATAAAAAAAAATTATGTAACATATTAAGATCAGTAACAACGATATATAGATCAGTCATGTATAAACAGTGATACGAAAATTATGTCCACCTGTTCAACTAAAAACCATTTGCAACAAGTTTGAATTTTTGGAGTTTCGCCGATTCAACCACCAAATTAGGAAGATATTCCACTCTCTCGCCACTGCTGGAATAAAACTTCCATAAAACTATGTAGTACTGAGTAATATGATAAGGTGAACCTATTAACTGTGTACCTATTGCTACGTGTAGGAAGCTGCAGCCCGGGAAGATTTGAAGGTAAAGGATGGTCAGAATTCTTATGCAACATCCACAACTAACTAATTGAATGATGGTGCCATAGAATAATATTCAACATTGGTAGAATAAAGAAATAAAACATTTCCCTAGGATAAATTGATCTCTAAAGCTCTTAAAAGACCTCAAATACCGACCAGATATGTTTCTCAAAATTGTATTTGCAATTGATAATAGGATTTTAAGAGAGCGGTAAATAGTTTAAGTGACATTGTCGATGCAAAGATCTGGATGTTCAGTAGCTACTGTCTTCAACCCATTTACGATCATTCTTTGATATCACGCACAAGTTTTAGATAGATCTCTAACAAAAGATTCAGAAATCACCGATCTACATTCAGGGGGTGGAATTCCTGTAAAAAGAGTAACATCATCTGCATATGCGACGAATTTGTTTTCTAGGCCAAACCACATACCATTGTATATAATAGAGAAAATAACGGTCCGGGAACACTACCCTGAGGAGTAGTAGATATTACACAAACCACTTTTTGTAATCGATTACTTGAAAATTCATTGATGAAGCTAAGAAAAGACCCACATACTTCCCTCTGTATAAGTTTTAAAAGAAAGGCCTCAGGATTATCCGTCAAAGGCAGCAGGAATTCAAGACCGATTGTACGGACTTCTTGATCACAATCAAGAGATTTCTGTACAGCATTGGAAATCTTAAGAAGTCAATCCAAGACCTTTGCGAACGCCAAATTGGAAAATAGGGAATAGAGATTACCCTCAGCATACCTTTCTTTACGTTTTGCCAACATATATTTATAAACATTAAATGATATGGAAGTTATGGAAATAAGGCAGCAATCATCAAGGCTAAAGCTAACCCAAACACATTTGTCAAATGGATTAACATTACGAATTCTCAAAAAAGTACAAAAATATATCCTTATCTTCCTAACTTTAAAAATAACAAATAGTTGTGTTTATGCAGAAAAATAGAAAAATAGGGCAACCCACAATGATGGTGAGGTGTGGTTAAAAGAAAACGAAGCAGACACAAAGTGGATGAATTGATAATAATAAATTGAGGAAAATTGTCTATAATCACATTATGATTGAGAAGGGAAACGAAATATTTAGCGATATAATGTTGATAAAAGAACAAATGGGAAAATATTGATAAACAGTAATTATCACACATAAATGTATGAGAGGAGGGAAAAATAAAAAATAATATGGTAGATTAACAAGAAGGGAAATACGATGATTAATTAGAAAAAAAAAAAAAAGGTATGTTGATGAAACGGACACGAAGGAAGCAAAATGAGAACGTAATGGGTATGATTAAAAAGTGGAATTATTAGGGAAGGAAGGAAGTTAGCGATGAGTGAAGACATACGTGAGAAAATTGAATTAAGTAAAGATACCAAGATATAATCATAGAACATACTATTATAGGTACATTCGTGGAAATAAGTTCTTGTGCCAAGTTTTCCCTACAACCGGTAACGTCGCGGTTGTACAACTCAAGTGTTGTGAAAGATCTATGTTCGTCGTGTTAGGGTTTCAGTGGCGGAGTGGTTCACTGCTATTCAGGAAGTGTATGGGAGGCTTTATTCATAATTAAGAGTTGAAAATAAATGCTGCATCTGAATGTTAAACCAAAGTAATGCTATTATTTCAAGAGAGAGAGAGAGAGAGAGAGAGAGAGAGAGAGAGAGAGAGAGAGAGAGAGAGAGAGAGAGAGAGAGAGAGAGAGAGAGAGAGAGAGAGAAAGGGGGGTGGGGGGGGGGGTAATATGGCATTATGTTTGGATTATTCAGCAAGTGATGAAAAGAATGAAGTTAGATGACCAAAAGTAAAAAGAAATAGGATTAGATTTGACCATTTATTCCTGGTAGATTTATCATTCTTAGAGATAACAGATATTGGGTGTTGGAGGAGAAATTGTACTCATGAATGCAATGCAAATAGGAAAGCCAATGCTGGAATCATTGCAATGAATATTTTGTTTGAAAAGGTAGATTTCATTCATCAGGTAAAAATATGTAAAAGCTCATAAGTATAACTTAAAAAAAAGAGCGAATTTATTTATAAAAGATGTTAAAAGCCACTCATGAATGGGCGAGGCAAGGGACAGTGACATTCCTCTAGCAAGCAGGACAATACCCTAGTGTCTGATTAAATATATATATATATATATATATATATATATATATATATATTATATGATCAACGCCCAAACCCTCTCTGCATCCAAGCTAGGACCAGGGAGGGCCAGGCAATGTCTGCTGACGACTTGGGAGGTAGACCTATAGGCTTCTCCAAACCCTGCATCCTTAGCTCACAAGGATGGTGAGGTTGCAACCACTAAAGGAACCAATGCATTTGAGCGGGACTTGAACCCCAGTCTGGCGATCACCAGTCAGGCACGTTACCTCATATGCAACCACAACCCTGGAGGGGGAGACTACAGCAAGGC
Source organism: Palaemon carinicauda (assembly GCF_036898095.1). Classification (NCBI taxonomy): domain Eukaryota; kingdom Metazoa; phylum Arthropoda; class Malacostraca; order Decapoda; family Palaemonidae; genus Palaemon; species Palaemon carinicauda. The sequence goes on along the minus strand of NC_090743.1, from coordinate 103,153,052 downwards.
ATGCAAATGAGATATCAGATCTGAATCAGACGAGCAGGTTCATTCTCATTCCCTGAGGGAAATATATACAGATATTTCTTGACTAGTAGCAGCAGTCTATCAAAGGAGATCTGATATACTGTACCGTCCCTGTAACCAAAGATACCGTTTTTCTTACTACCATCCTTGTATAGCATTGTAAACCTTTCATAAAATCATTCAAGCAGATGTCCATTAAAAACACACCGTCACTCTTTGCATAACTTGCTGATTTACTCAATAGTCTCTTGGCATGCCCCACACTTATGTGTTCAATAGTGGATTTATTGAGGGCAGCCTCTTCCAACTTATATATCTGGCAGGTCGTATCAGTATTTTCATGATTTAAATAACATTTTAAACAATTGGCATCTACATTCTCCATGGTAAACATTGGAGCAAGTACTAAACATTTTTGTTTTTCATTCTTGCAAACCTTATAAGGATGCCCATATCTAAAGTAATTAAAACATTACAGTGGCCTCTGCTTAAAAGTTAACTTTAATCCGTTCATTTTCTATGCAAATGTGGAAAGGCACATCAGCATCCTTGAAAGTCAGGATAATTATTGGTGTACCAGACACATGGGTAGTGTCTCTTCTTCTGTAAACTCATACAAGTCTCTATTGGAAACTACTCCACTTCTGTAACTGAAGTTTAGATAGGGTTTCACATCCAACTTTATGTTATCATTCTCTGTCTTTAAATTGCATAGTATAACAGATGGTGTTTCTGATTTGGCAGCTATGAGGAAACTGTTTTTTCCAAAACGAGACATATATCCTGGTGCAATGGTACATGCTTTCTTTTGAAGAAATTTACTTATCTTAAAATAATTTCCTGTACTCCTTTTTGACTGAGCAATAAGCCACTATGGTGGTTTTGGCTTTCTCTGGGAGGGTACAACCACCTTTATACCTTTATCAATCCAATGTGCATGTTTTTATATATCTAGATCCTTATGTACCCTTCTCAAAGAGCACTCTTGATGTTCAAATTATTGATTTTAATATTCTTATCACTTATTGCATTGAATGCTTCATCATGATTATCAAAGGATATCCATGAATCCCATTTGTCATTTTTAAGCTTCACTCAAATTTCTTTGATATTACCCTAACAGTGAAATGATTTATACAGCACATCATAATTGGTTACTATGGGAATTTGAGTAACATGAAAGATTCGCAAATTCTCTGTGTCATCCTAATTACTTTTATTTTTGAGCATCCGTAGCATGGTCCGTAAGAGTTTCCAGGTCGTCAACAGAGGGGTTAGTTTTTAAAGATGAAGCAAGTTGCGTTATCCACCTCTTATCGGAGGATGTCAGTCTTCGTATCCCATGTGGCCCAACACGAGGAGAGGCTTCAGCGCGGACCAGTTCTCTTTTAAAGAGGGGCTGCCTCTCTTTAGGTGGACGTACACTGGTCAATGGGAGTAGTTAGCACCTCCCACCGACGACTCCAATGCCTGGCGTCACCCATTACCCGCAAATATGGATGATTTAAAACCGGATCACTGGAGCCCAACTCTTAATACAGACTAAGTCTGCACCCAATAGGGTCTGCCAGAGGGTGATGGCATCTAAGTTTGTACAGGTTGAGATGGCCTGTCCTCCATCCTAAACTGCACCAAATCCAAAGCAGCCTGTAAACTATAAACAAACAAACCAAAGTCATCAACAAGTTTATGCCCAAGAGTAAGAGATGGGAGAATAAAAGAAATAAACAAAGGGGAAAGAGAAAGGGGTGACTAATTTAGTTGGATCAACAATTGGGCATCAAGGTCTTGTGGGAAAGCAGTTCTCACTGTTCATCAAACCCCAGCTGCTAATCCCTAAGCCCTTCATGCTCATCAAGGCTTCAGCATCTGGGGGGACGCAAGCTATGAATTTATGTATGTAGGTGTGGGACAAATGGAAGAGTGTTAGTTGGTGGTGTGTTTGTGAGAAAGGAGCTCTTCCATGCAATAACTTTTGTGTGGCATATACGAGAGAGAGAGAGAGAGAGAGAGAGAGAGAGAGAGAGAGAGAAAAGAGAGAGAGAGAGAGAGAGAGAGAGAGAAAGAGAGAGAGAGAGAGAGACTATCCAATAAAATAAGAGGGAGAATAGACTAATTCTTGAGGGAGAGAGAATAGCGTATTTCTTTTGAAAGAGAGTAGCCTATTAAGGCTTGCCGCACACCGAGCCGGAACGGAACTGCTGCCGAAGCCTCAGAACAGAACAGAAACGACGTCCAGCGCGCACACTGAGCCAGAAGCCACAGAACGGAACCGACGCAGCCAGTTTTCATGTGGTAGTAGAAGGTCATGTGTTCTGCATTATAATCGACAAATTATGAATGACTCAGCAGCGATGAAGAAGTGCTAGTGCTATGTCTAGCAGTAAAGGCTGAAGAGGAGGAGGAAGAAGGGAAAGCAGCAAGAAAATCAATGTGGATGCATAATATATGCCAATCAAGGGAGGGAGAAGGAGAATATAAAACATTATTCCCACATTTAAAACGGGACAACATAAAGTTCTTCCAATATTTCCGTATGAGCTACGAAAAATTTTGTGAACTACTATTACATATAGAAGCAGACATATGCAAACAAGATACAAACTCAAGAAGCTGTATTTCAACAGAGGAACGGCTAGCTGTTACACTCAGGTATGTAATAAAAAGTTAGATTTCAAATATTTAATGTTATACACTTTATTAATTGTTTACAATAATTCCTTTTGTGAAAACAGTTATTACAGTTAACAAAAATAAACCAAAATAACTTTGCATACTTTCAACAATATTTATTGTTACACATTTAATGAATGTTCACAATAAATTATCTCATATTGGAAGACATAATTTATGAGTTTTTCGTCAATATCTGTCATTGGTAATGATTTGTGCGTGTTTTTAAGCGTGTAATTAATTAGAGCGTGCACTGAAATAGACCCAGCAATGCCTGCTTCAATGGTTGCTATCACACTAACCTCCGAATTCCTTAGCAACCCTCTTCAAAACAACCGCTGCAGTCGTTCTGCGCATGCGCAGCCTGTCAGACGCCACCGACACTTCAGAAAAAATATCTTTCAAAGAATACTGCATCAGTTCCGTTCTGTTCTGGCCCAGTGTGCGCAGTCAGGTAAGAATGCATGTTTTCGATTTCTATTGGACGTTTCGGTTCTGTTCGGGCGCGTCCGTTCGGGCTCAGTGTGCGGAAAGCATAAGAGGGAGAATAGCTTATTTCTTTTGAGAGAGAGTAGTCTATACAAGGAAGACTAGTTTCTTTCTTTCTCATATATTATTATATTATGGCTGGAGAATTACATAACCTCCCGAGCTCCAAACTCACCTGTTTATTTTTACATAAATCTGTTACACTTGAAAATTAATACCCGAGCTCTGAGAAAATTATATAACTCCCAGACGGCAATATATAAAAGCACTGAATATCCAAAGATCTCCTATGTTATTCTCAAAACAAAACTTTATGATTAATTGTTAAGAACTAATAAAAAAACAACCTCTTATTTTGGTGGTAGTCAGGATTTATGAACAAGGCCTATCAAGAAATATTGGTGATCGAAATAATACACAATTTACAAAAATAAATATATTCTATAAAAAGTTACAACGTCAATGCAAAAAGAATTAACACCAAAATTAAATTACTCGAAATATTAAATCCGAGCAAAAATTTAGTCTAAGAGAAGAAAATATTACTCTATGAAAATTATACAATCACTTGTTTCATTAGAAATTAATTTATAAAAATATTTAATTTTGATGATTAATGACAATGGTTAACACTAACTCTAATGATTAAACCCTTAATAATAATATTTACATATAAGTAACTGATACACTTATGTGTTTTAGCTCACACAAGGATTCCGAACAGATAAGCAATATAAATACACTTCACTGTTTTAGCCTGAATCTCACAGGGCCAGATACAAATATTTATGTAATACCAGTACTTACATTAACGCTATACATTTGAAATCGCATTCAATGGATTTTTCAACGTTTGAACTCACTACACACGATATATGTTGTATAAAAACTTATTCACTTTTAAGAGGGCACACACTCGATGCTCTTGAGAGGAGAGAGGGTGTTGGCTCTTCCAAAGGGATAGGCTGGATCGCTTCTGCTGCTTACGATTTTCTAGGGTCACATACATATTGCCTTAAAACTTCTAGATTATTCTAGTAGATCATTTTCGTAGCTTGGGGGCAAGGTCTAGTGGCATTAGGTTACCAACATAGAAAATTGAACAGGAGAACCTTGCTTGCGAGGTAACCCTCTTACAGGTAACTCCGGCCACCTCCCTCCTCGAAATAATAAAAAAAGAACAAAACTATGGGGTTTTCAAAAACATTCTAACCATATGGAAATATAAACATGATGTAATACCTCGTAAACAAGGCATAAGCCCTCGTGTTCATACCTCGTATGTGTCGTACAGCATACCTAATAGAGTTTACACAAGACTTCGTAACAAGATACGTGAAATAAAAAGTTGATAATTGAAAAATAACGTAAATTTACATTCCCTGACTTCAATGAAAAATAAAATGAAATTAATTACGAAAGTCTTATATAATTTACATACAATTACTTAACCTGCATGAGAGGAACTCACCTTAGGAGCTGGTTATAAACCTCTTAAATACACACACAAAATACATGAATAAAATATTTATCTACACTAGACCAGCTTCGTCAGAATATGTATAGTAATAAGTACATAAATTATATTTTGCTGGGGTACAAGGACACACAATAAAATCATTCTTTTGCGAGGGAGTAGGCTATTCAAGGGAGACTAGTTCATTTGTTTGTCATATATGTATAGTGATAAGTACATGAAGCATATTTCTGCTGTAGTACAAGTGTACTCAATAAAATTATGAACTTATTTGTGTATTATTGGTAGTCTCCTTCATCTAAGCTGGAAGTAGATGCACAAGATTCTCCGGTGTTAGTCAAGAAACAAAGCACTATAACTTTTGAATTTAGACATCTTCCATGCCAGTTCTGGACTTCTGTGATACTTTGGTTGCAGACATTTCCTTGCTGAATTGTGTCTTAAGTGTATGCTGCTTTTTAATGATGTCTTCATTCCTCAATGTACAGTTTAGAAAAGTCAATAATTCTGATTTAATGGTTTCCAAGCTTGCACTCCTGACGTTTCTCATCTTTTACTGCTTGGACTTTATATTCCAAACAGCTGGATGTTCCTTGAGAGAATCAATAAAGAGGAATGTTTGTCTTGATCCACTCGAGAGGCGGTGAGTCCATTGTCACTGGTCAGTCGACAATAGTAGGCAGCAAGTCCATTGGCGCCAGAGCTGAGCAGCAGACCTCTTCCAGCTTCGAATGTTGATGCATCATTGAGCCGGTATTACACAGTGTTGCCAACTGTGTTATACATAAATAAGCTAGATTGAGGTCTGAGATGCGCTAGAAATGTGCTAGGAAGAGTTTTCTCCCTGTTCACGGATTTTGGTGATGATATACTAATAATAGATATTGATAATAATAGTAAATATAATTTCGATTGTTTAATAGCACCTACAGTATATGATAAAGGTGTTGCTGTCGATATTATGAAAACAAATGATAAGCACTGTATTAATTCAATAGTTTTTTTTATTTACATACAACATACTCTTAGTTGAGGGTAAAAAATGGTGTCCTCTAGATCATCCTCGTCAACTTCCTCAGCTAAATGAAATGAGCCTTGTGATACAGATTCTGATGAAGAATTTGAAGTAGCTCCAGATGATCTTGTATCACTGTAAGCTGCCAATTTCCTATTTGCTTTACAACTTCTAATGGCATTTCATATGAATAAAAATATTTTCCAACTCTTCAAAGTCCATTTCTCACTGTAATTATGTCACTAACAGATTTTGAGCTTAGCCTTGTTTTTAAAAATATTTATTTGACTTGAGAGCCTCTCAACTTCTGCATTCGAATGAGGAGGAGAAGGTATACTGAGTATCAACTCACAGATATCCTGGAAAGTACATACTCCTGAAGCATCCTTGTAATTAGCCTCTTCAGTAGGCCAAAATTTTACATTTAAGGTAGTTTCTTGCCACTGAACAATTGTCAGATTTCCTCACCGACTATCAATATTGTCAATTTGTTTAGGGAGACACCCTTAAAATTCAGCAATTTCTATTACTGATTGTTTAACCACTTTCAGAAAATCTTCAACTGAAAACAGACATTTGTTTCAAAACTGTAAAGTTATTAGGTAATCTGTTTCTTAGGTCATCACAGCTTAACAACACATGAAATGCAATGCTCACAAAGTAGTCACTGAGGTTTCTGTGCCAAATTTGAGCTTGAACACGTCTTGTCAAATTCATAACCTAAGTATGCTCTGGTGTCTATGTAACTGGCAATATTAGTGGTTAAAGGGTCGATTCCTGAGGTAGGTATCACAACTCCTACTTGTTGCAGTAATGAAATGAGAGAGGTCTGAGAGAAGTTTAGTAAGGTCTATATTCTCACCCTGAAAAACTTTCACATTTTTCTAAACATCCTGTAGAACTGGGTGCAGAACGAGCATATAATGTTTATTGATGGGGTCATAGTACAGTGTACAACAGCTCTGCACAACACATCGTCTGGCCTTGCTTTATCAAAATACATTTTGCGTTCTTCCAATTGATTCAGAAGGTGGATCATTGGCGGTTCTAGTGAAATCCAACTTGTATCACATACTCTAGCTATCTGAAGTGGTTGTCGCCCATCATTCAGTGTTTCATACAGTGACTTGTAGATCAGGTGTCTTTTCGAGAAAGGACTAAAGCAACTGCTAAGTTTCTTGCGCCAAAAATTTTGTTTCTAGGTAGTGTTCCTGCCACAGCATGGGATAAAGCCAACTGAATTGAGTGGCACACACAGCATACCATTATTAAGTTTGGGAGCTCCAAATCATTTTTTAAAAATTCATACACACCATTATTTAAACATTAACATTTGCAATGTCAACTCAAATGCCTAGTAAGTTCCTGGGATTCAACTTTACACCAAACAAAAGCTTCTTTATGGCATCTACAATCAATTACAGTATACTGTTCCAGCCTCTAATTCAACTATCCCAAGAAAATGTGGCACTCTTCTCTTAAATTCTCAACTAAAATACCTTACAGTTACACCAAGTAGCTTTATAACAGACATCCGTTTATTTCTCAACTATAAGGCTTTACTTTTCAGCACTAATATCTACTTCCAGAATATTCATAAAATGGGGTGCAAGCACATTTACAATTATATTTTTGCACTTAGTTCGGTGTAATTTCAAATTTTCCACTGCATTGGCTATCACTGATTTGTGAAAGGCAATTTTGTTTGTCTTGAGCTAGAAAATGGTTCAGCAGATCATACATATTTAACAGAAGTTGTATGTCTTCTCAAATCACTGAGCTTTGCTGTGATATCACATTTACAGAACAAACAATAAGCCTTTGTCTTGTCTGTTTCTGAAGGTTTAAGCCAATATTTTAATCCTTGAATTGATTCCCTGCTCTTTTAGTAGGCTTGCATGTATGTTGGTCCCATTGTGATCGTAATTCGAGGCTACAATAAACCAGCATGAATCACTACAACTTACTAAAGAAGATGAACTAATAACAACGAAGTCACTCACGGGCAACAACACATTTATTGCTTCTTACGGCGAATGTTGGATACGGGTTGTTAATCAGATAATACAGCTGACATATAGTGCAATCAGGTACAATTATTGCCGAAGATGAACAGCTAACTGACAGTCATAGAACCTTACTGTACGTCTTCGTAGGAGATGATGCCTCTCCACTCAAGAGAAACTTCATGAAACTTATACATTTCAATATGAAAATAATGAACAAAGAATTTTCTCCTACTGGCTTTCAAGAGCAGGGCGTGTTGTGGAAAATGTCTTTGGCATTATGGCAAATAAGTTTCGCATTCTCCTATGTCTGATAAATATGAGCCCTCAGAAGGTCGACAAAATTGTCCTTGCTTGCACAGTTCTGCACAATTTCTTGGGCTGGGAACATGAATCATTTTATACACCTGTTGTTAGTTTGGACAACAAGAATGTTGTGGATGGTATGGTAATACCCCTGGGCATGGCGTGATGATAGGCAACTTCTGTGTTTGGAGAGAATACTGAGGTATCCGACAAATGAGTCAGGAAAGGGCTCATCGAGTATGTTAATAAGAAAAGAGCTATTCCATGGCAACAATGTATGTGTGGCATTATGAGAGAGAGAGAGAGAGAGAGAGAGAGAGAGAGAGAGAGAGAGAGAGAGAGAGAGAGAGAGAGAGAGAGAGAGTGTCCAATAAAATCAGAGGCAGAATAGCCTATTTCTTTTGAGAGGGAGTAGCCTGTTAGGAGGGAGAATGACCTATTTCTTTAGAGAGGGAGTAGGCTATACAAGGGACACTTGTTCATTTTTTTGTCATATATGTATAGTAATAAGTAAGTAAATTGTATTTATGCTTTAATACAAGTGCACACAATAAAATTATGAACTTATTTGTGTATTATTGGTAGTTTCTCCTTCATCTAAACAGGAAGTAGATGCACGAGATTCTCCATTGTCAGCCAAGAAACGTAGCCCATCCAAGCGCCATATATTTGGAATTCAGACATATTCCGTGCTTGTCCGGACTTCTGGGATGCTTTGATTGCAGACATTTCCCTGTTGAATTTTGTCTCCACTGTATGCAGCTTATTTATATCTTCATTCCTCAATGTACAGTTAGCAAAAGTCGATAATTCTGATTTAATGGTTTCCAAGTTTACACTCGTGATGTTTCTCATCTTGTACTTTATATTCCAAAAAGCTGGATGTTCCTAGAGAAAATCAATAAAATGGAGAGTGGCTGTCTTTGTCCACTCGATAGGAGGCAGTAAGTCCATTGTCACTGGTCGGTCGATAATACCAGGCAGCAAATCCTTTTGGCGCCGGAGCTGAGCGGCCGACCACTTCCATATTTGAACACTGATGCAACACTGAGCCTCTGAGTCTGAGCTGGCGGCTGCGCATGAAATCGGGCGGCCTATCAGCACGTTGGTGATGCAGTTTCTTATTAAAAAGCCGTTTTTCAACACATCCACTCACTACCGCGCGCATCATGAATCATAGTATGTACAGACTGGCCTTATTAAGATCCAGTAATGTACCGAGGTTAGTTTTTTTTGGATTAAAACAACTCAAATGCTGCATTTTGATATTTGTGTTCTGAAATATCATTTGCTTTTTGAAAAATGCATTGATATCCGATTAAAGTAATCAATGAATATTATTGTTTTTATCTCTATCGTTTAGGCTTATCAAGAGATCTACAAGAGGACAGCAACGATGATTGATTATAAAACTTACAAGCTCACAATTTCCTATTTATTAATCATAGTTTAGATCATTTCTATGTGAATACATCGCAAACTTCACATCTCGTCTCGCCTCTGAATCACATTATGATTAACCCTTAACATTTCGTCCCGACTCAGAGGGACTTTCAGGGAGATTAAGCTCAAAATTCGTTTTGATGTCGGATATTACACTTGCGTGATGATTTGAGCCGGATATTTAGTTGGGGAAATTCGGGGAAATTTGCGATGTTTGAATAAGACGGTCAGTGTGATTATCTGTACTGCGATGGGATAAAGGAGCAATGGATTAATAGATTGGGATTCTGGTTCTCGACCGAGAGAGAGAGAGAGAGAGAGAGAGAGAGAGAGAGAGAGAGAGAGAGAGAGAGAGAGAGAGAGAGAGAGAATGTGTAATTCGTAGGGTACCATTCAAACTAGGGAATAATTGAAGAAGGAACTAATAAATAGTTGGTTAGACAGAAAGACTGATATGTACAGAATCATATTACTTTGATTTAAAAATAATGAATAGTTAAAGAAAAAAATAGATTTTAACGATAAATTTTAAGAATATCTAAACAAGCAAATAGGGAATTTTTTCATAAGGAAAATTTCTTTTTAATCTTATCTTCCCTATTATCTATCATTTATCATTTTCTTCCTGTGTTTAAAATATTATAATGTTTTGTACGAAATTGGCTATGCTCATGCAGTTGATGAGTCGAATGATTTCATGATCAGACTGACCTACGTCATCCTCATAATGATTGACATCATCGATAAAAGTAATTAGCGTTATTTTTACACTGAATAGTCTCATTCATACAAACTAGTTGCTGCCTTCCACTGACTTGATTAGGGTCCTCTACAAATTTTTTATTCAGACTTTGACTGGCGTAATCTGCAGACTTTGATTGGCGTCATTAATCGTGTTCGATTGGCATCCTCCAAGTGCATTGATTAGTGTCTTTCAAAGACTGCTGGATATCATCCACAGATTTCACTAGCGTCATCCACAAAGTTTGATTGATGTCACCCACACACATTGTCAGTAATTAGAGTCAGTAAAGTAGACTGAAATCTGTTGAGTCTTTTTACCGGTTTCGTATATTGCAATCCTTAGTGAGATTGGCAAAGTATTTACTATGATTTTTATTGAAATACTATTACCGTTATTACTCGTGAAAATACATACAATAACAATATTATTAATGCTTATATTATCGACAATTTACTGTAATTATAAAGTAAATATATAGAAATAGACAAGCTTTGATTTGATCTGCCTTTTATCCCATCTTTCATGAAGACGTCTGTGATAATATGATTATAAGTAATGTATATGCAACTCTCTTTATGTGAGTTCCAACTTACAATTAAATCAGCTACACTTTGAAGAACAAAAATCCTAAGACATTATTTTTCTCAATTTTCCTTCCCGAAAGGGCACCCCGTAATTGCATCGTTCACAAAAAGTTCACGGGCATTTTGCGACCAAAGTTCTCTTGCGTAGACGCTGTGTAATTTCCCAATTATTGTCGCAAGAAAGTTTATTTATATATATATATATATATATATATATATATATATATATATATATATATATATATATATATATATATATATATATATATGCATGCATGCATACATAAACAGAAACACACACACACACACACACACACACATATATATATATATATATATATATATATATATATATATATATATATATATATATATATATATATACACACACGCTCTTTCAATTCTTCAGTTGGTTATTTTATTAAAATCAAATTCGATTTATTTTTACTTCACAGACTTTTTTTTATATATCAGACGATTTCTCGTTCAAGAAACATGTTCTAAAGAGATAATTTTCTCCATAAGATTATTCGGGACTGCTTTGTATCAGTCATAAAATCTATTCTCCATTTCAGTAATCTATTATTATATTTTGCCCAGCCTTCTATTGAAAGGAGTAACGCTTTAGCATTCATGGTGATTTATTATATGCTTTTACTCTATACAAGGTGAGCATACAGAATTCCCCTGCCTCCTAAAATGCTCGCGTAATGTTTTAACAGTGCCGTTGGAGCATTTTTAATATCTGCTGACGAAACGAAGAGCAGAATTGGAAATGCTCCTTCTATTGTGAAGAGAGAGAAGAAGAACCGAAACAAAAATCAGAAGCAGAAAGTCTCGGTCTCGTCGTGCCACCGACAGCAATCGACTTAGTCATGTTTAAACTCAAAGGGTCGGAAAGGTTTTGCGTGACTTCCCTCAACGGTGAAAGTTAGATTTATGATATAAACACTTTCCATTAATTATGTTTTTTGATTCTTTCTCTCCTCTCCGTTCTCATCAAAACAATTGTGTCATAAACATAATGAGTAGCCCTTGCAGTAGTAACAGAGGTTGTGCATATAGTATATTACTTATTATAATTTTTTTAGCAGCAAATGGCCATTTTCATTATTCTCTGTATGTGTAGAATATTTCTATATTGATGTTATTTTGTAGTTTTTTATTTGATTTTATATTATAACCAACCGTAAGAACAAGTTTACTCTACCTACGAATCATCACCAAAATATCATCTGTTTAACAGCGTAGATATCATCATTGTACATCAAGCAAGAGATCACTCATTGTTCAGGATTGAACGTTGACCTTTCGAACGTTTGTTACCCGTTTTCTATGATTGCATGTTCACTTAGTCTTTCTTTCATTCAATTGCTTGGTCACTGAGACGTCCTTTTTGTTACAATTGTTTATTTTGTTGTTGATTAACATCTGTTTGCTGTGATAGTCATCACATCCGGCATTTTTGAAATGTGAAATTCTGGCGTCATAATTTCGTTTAGATAAACATGATAGAATTAGAGATTATTTATATGTTAACAATATGGTTATTGTAATTCCTTTTTCTTTAGCTCTTTTGCGTAATCTCACGTCACTAATTGTGCTCAGACGAGAGAAACAGAAACATATGCTGGTACCCCGCAACACAAAAACAACTTTACAATATGAACAAAAAGGTTATCGATATTGCAAAGTAGAGATGTCAGTTTAATCGAGATAGAGAGACTATTTTTCTAAGAAAATATTTCAAGTTTTGCTTCTGTATTCACTATATTCAGTTGCGTTATCAGCAAATGTCGATTTATACATCTATAAGGCAATGTTGATGTTGACTGATTATTTCTCCGGTAATTGCGTTAACGGAGGTTAATGGTTACTGATTAAATTGAGTCTCGTTATTCTTGAAATAAGATTTTTCATGTATAAAACTTTTTTGAAATTTCCGCCACATGATACGAAATTTTACTAAAGACTTTTCCTCGTAGGCCAAACTCTTGGAATCAGTTTTAGGTCAAGTATTTTAAGTACGACTTCTCCCGTTGTCTTATGATTTGTGCCTTTTGCCGTGGGCTAGACCTTTGGCATCCGAACTAATATACTTTGAAGCCCAATCTGAATGAAAGTCCTGTAGTATTTTCTTGTTTTCATATAAAACAAACTTTCCAGGTGTTTGGCCAATGACTACACTAGAGTAAAAATGCCAATGCTTTCTTTATCTTATTCTTTTGTCAGGAATTATATTTCACTTTTGTATCATGTTGCCTTTAAATGTTCTGTCAATTTCAAAGGCAAATATTTTGTGATTTGATGTCACGGCATTTTCCATAATTTTAGTTTTTATTTCCTGAAAACAAGCACAGTGAAGACAAAGGCCTCTCTCACATATGTAAGTAAACTACATTACCAAGATGTTTATAATGTTCTAGTTGTCCTAATGTCATGGTTATGTTTACGAGTCGATTTATTTATTTATTTATATATTTGTTTGTTTCTGTCTGTACGGATCTTGCTCAATAGATTTTGTCGAAATTTCCACCACAGATAGATCTTAGGTCATGGGCGACCCCATTAAATTTTGGATATGATCTGGAACCGGATCCGGATCCGTATTCTAAATCTGGATTTCCATTTTTTGCTGTCTCAGAGACAACGTCAAAACAAATTGACGGATTTTGACGAAATTTCCAACTCTAAGGACGACTCCATTAACCATTGGTGGAGCTTGGAAATCTCCGATAACTCTTATCAAATCTTAATTAGTAATAGTATGTTTTCCTGAAGAAACAAATGTTACTATTGCCATATATTTCCTTGGAGAATCCTTTTGAATTAAATGTTTTTTTTTTTTTTTTTCATTTAGAAGCTGGTATCTTTTTTATCAGTTTTACACTTAAAACATTATTGTGGCGATGACTTTTCTTAAGTAACGAACGTAACTTTTAACAAGGATCAAATGTTTAAGGTAAAGGAAGGCTTACAAATGAATCCATAGTTTAAAAATCCATTAATAATCTTCTCTTTTCCATGAAAGCATTAACATTACTGCTCTCTTGAATTACATCGAGTCATTAAAAGCAGCTGATTAATAATTCTTTTATTCGCAATGTTTCTTGTTCTTTGACCTGGGAAGCAGAGTAAGTCTTTCAGGGGAAGTTTTCTCGCCTCTGGTGACGTTAGCAGATTTGAACAAACACATCACAGACTTGTTTATTTTGTCAATGGTGTTTTATTTCTGATAATATCCTCCAGTTCTGTGTGGGATGTATCCTATTGGTCTTAGGGTATAGTTCTATTGCTGCTGTTTTCTTCCATCATTATCTTTAATATAGGGAAAAAAAGGCATTGTTTTTATTTATACATAAGAGATTTGTCTTGTAATAGAAATTTATAGAATTCATGTGAGGTGACACATGAAACTCGAGTCGTTTGTAATAAAACTTCTATTGATCAGTCTTCAATTACTTTGGTTTAAGCTCCATACATTCTAAATCAGTTTTCTTCCTGCATATCTGTCTAATTTAAATTTTTTTAGGATGTTTTCTGACTGAATTCTTGTTATCTTGTCATATTCCGTGAGAGTATTTACCTCCTGATATAATGATAATGCTGCTGCCATTAGGAATTGTTATAATGCTATCAATAATAACAATGAAAATAGTTAAATGATTAAATTCCCTTCTAATAACAACTAAACCTTTTACTAACCTCTGCAGCTTCTCTTCATTACTCTCAGCTACCACCTGATCATCTCCACCAATTATTTTGAGTAATATTATCCCATGGGCCACCAATGCTCCCTATGGTTTTTGGTTTCTATTTCATCTAATATTGCAGATCATCTCTGTGTTCGTCTTCATCTGTATTCCATTACCTATTTTCATCACAAGTAATTTCTCTACTTATTCTTGTGTCATCGGCGAAACTTCTCACTACAGAGTTTTCAACATCACAGTCTATGTCTGAGATCATAATAACAAACAGCAGTGCAGCTAATACCGTACCTTGTGGAACGCCAGATATTACCTGAGCTTCATCTGATTTCTCGTCATTTGCAACCACTATCTGTTTTCTGTTTTGCAGGAATTCTTTTACTCATTTTCCTATCTTTCCCACAATATTATGCTTTCTCATTTTTTTCTCTAATATATTATGGTCTACCTTGTCAAAGGCTTTTGCAAAATCTAGATAGATCACATCTGTGTCTTTTTCATTTATCATATTTTTGTATATGTTTTCATAGTGTGCTATCAGTTGGGTTTGTGTACTTTTTCCGGGCACAAAACCGTGTTGACCTATATTAAAAAAATTATTTTTAACCAAATGATTCATTATTTTCTTTTTTATTACCCTCTTATACACTTTCATAATATGTGATGTTAGACTAATAGGTCCATAATTGCTTGCCTCTAGTCTTGATCCACTTTTGAAGATAGGGGTTATATAAGCTAATTTATGTTTAACATATATCTCGCTCATATCTGCACTTTGTCTTAGCAGTATTGCAAGCGGCTTCGCGATAGTGTTTGCAGTTTTTTTTAACAAAATCGCTGGAACTCCATCTGGTCCGGCTGCCGATCCAATTTTAATTTCGTTTATAGCCTTGACAATATCTGCTTCATTAATATCTACAGCCGTTAGATATTCAACATTTTCTTCTTTCATTTCTGTTTCATTATTCTCATTCGCAATTCTTTGTGTGAACTCACTCTTATATTTTTCTGCTAATATGTTGCAGATTTCCTTTTTTTCATTCGTTTGCCGTCCTTCAATTCTTAGAGGGCCTATTTCTAATTTCCCTTAATTAATTTTTTTTGCATAGGAGTAAAGTACTTTGGGTTTTTTTTATATTTTGAAGTGTCCTTTCTTCTAAGTCCCTTTTTTCATTTTCTTTCGATTGTATAATCTTTTGTTCTGCATTTTCTATCTTACATTTTATTTCCCTCATTTTCCACACATTTTTTTCTTTTGCAAGATTTTTCTTCCACTTTCTAATTTTCTGAAATAAGGTCCTTCTGTCTCTTGGTATGCATGTCTTATGTTTATTGTTTTTTTTTTCGGTACATATTTTTCAACAATTTTCTCCAGTATTTTGTACACTATGTCCGTATTTACCTGTATATTATCACTTTAAATACATTTTTCCATTCTTTATTCAGTTCTTCATTTATTTCTGACCATTTTATATTCTTACTATAAAAATTATATTTTCCATATCCTTCCCAACGTTTTGTGCTTTGATTAATTCTGCAATCACTTGCTTTGGAATGGACTATTAATTCTATGACATTGTGGTCTGAAGTTCCCGTGTTATACACTATTATTTCTTTAACATAATTCACCTCATTCACAAATACTAGATCTAGGACATTTTCCTTTCTTGTTGGAATGTGATTTATTTGTTGCATATAATGTTCTAATAGCATACCTTGAAACTTTTCAAATTGCCTCTTATCTTCTGCGCTACTATTACTCTCTTTTTTATATGTATACATACAACCACTTTCTTCTATCCGTTCTTTCCAATCCACGAAATGAAAGTTAAAATCTCCGGATATGAGTATATTCCAGTCTTTATGATTTCTACATATATCATCTATTTTTTTTCTATTATTATGTCAAACTCCTTAATATTTTGGAGTCTGTAAACTACAATATTCACTAGTTTTTCAAATTCAAATTCTACCGCAATCAATTCACATTCTGTGTTGCTGTATTTTTCACAGACTTTTCCTTGATTTATGTCTCTTCCATATATTGTGGTTCCCCCTTGATTCCTATTTGTTCTGTCTGATCTATAAGTTTGGAAACCCTTTATCTGGTCAATACCATGTTTCACTTATATTTAATATATCTATTTTTTTTTTTCAATTTGGGTTAGTTCTTCTAAGAACTCTATTTTCCTTTTAGAGTTACTCGTGACTAAACCCTGTGCATTCATCACTATTATGGTTTGTGTTTCATCCCCATTATTTAATATTGGTAATAATATGGATTCTCCCATGCTTCCTTCCTGTTCTGATATGATGTTATTTTCTTCATTTCCCGGAACTTTGCCATTAAAAAATCCAACTTTTCTATTATATTTGCTCTTTCGCCTTCATATTTATTTTTGTGTATACCTGCAATTATCCCCATATCTGCACCAACCCCTGACATTATAGATGCATTCTTTGTAGTTGGGCTCTAAATGTGCATATTTGGGTTGAAAGGCCTCATATCTTGGGGCCTTTGGTGAATAGCGTGGTATATACGCGGCCTGCTTTTTTGTTTCTTATTTTGTTTCATTTTTGCTTTTATTTTTATTTTCAGTTTACTGAGTTTTCTTACTTTCATTCATGGTTGCAGGATGCATATATCGACATTTTTTGTTGAAACTGCATCCTTTTCCTTGTTTTAGGTTTTTGCATATTTTTGGATGGAGATCTCTGCATTCGTCTCCATATCCGTCTAAATACGCACATTTACCATATATTTCATAATTATGGCATATCTTTGGATGCTTGTAGTAGCATCTTTCGCCAAATCTGCAATTCCCTCTTTTCAGCACATTGCAGACTATATCTTTCTTTTCTTTTTTTTCTTGTTCTTGCTCTTCCCTAAAAGTATGTAGGTCCGGGTAGAGTATCTTGGGTCTATTATTTGTTTCTATCTGATAATTTATTTCTTCATAAGTATGTTGTTGGATGGCATCATAAGTTATATCAATGATTTCTTCTGCATCCTTCCACATATCCTGTTCATTTTTCTCTTCTTCTTCTTCTTCTTCTTCTTCTTTTTCTTCTTATTTTTCTTCTTTTTCTTCTTCTGCTTATTCTTCTTCCTCTTTTTTATCTTCAACTATTTGCAGATTTAGTCTCGACTTAATTATATTTTCTATCCAGACTAAGCATGTTGAGCAGAATACCTTTGTCTCTATTTTTTATTTTTTGCTGTATGGTGTGTTGGAACATGACAGGCATCACATTTTCTAATCAGTTGTTGAGGATTATTAATGGAATACCATATCTTACATGTATTACACCATTTTGGCATTCTTTTTCCCAATGCATCAATCAGCATATTCACCATATTGGACTTCTTATTGTTCTTTGATGGAATGTGTTGATTGATGTAAACTTTCTTTATAAGTCTCTTTATCACTTGGATCTTCTTTGGAATTTCTTCTATTATTTTTCTGATGTTTTCCGCAGATTTGCTCCAGTTTATTGGATCATATTGTTTCAATATGTCTGCGAATATTTTTCCGTCACACAGGTTGGAGTTACTAGCGACCTCTGTTATCAGACAGTCGAGTTCTTGTTTCGCCAACTCATGGAATTTACTTTTGCTGACTGTAGCAATGTCCCTCCAAGCTTTGCCTGTATTATAGAGCGCCATCTTGATCAGATTTTTAGTAATTCACAAGATAACTATCCTATGCCGAAGTTTTATCCCACTTTTCAGACCTTAAACTAATCACCGACTATTCACGAAAACTTGTAGCTATATTGCACTCGATAGCCTTTTGTTATCCATGTTGAATCAGGATATTTATAGGGTCGCACAAGTGTATTCACTCACCGGCACACAGATACAACTCGAGAGAGAGAGAGAGAGAGAGAGAGAGAGAGAGAGAGAGAGAGAGAGATATGATTGTGCCTAGTTTTGATCCTCCGATGAAATAAAACAAATATATATGGGTGACTATGAACGATAAAAAAGAAATTGGATAATAGCTACACATAATCCTTTAGTGCTAATAAAAAAATAAAAAAAAATAAAAACTCTCAGCTGATCTTTTCAAAATGGCCAAAATTGCATTGACGTTACTTTGTTTTCGGCGGAAGTGATGAGAACGAAGGAGAAGGGCGATGAGACTGAAAGAGACCAGAAGGAATAAGGGAGTGGGAAAGGATACAGGAGAATTGCAGTCATTGGTTGTAACTTTGGTCATGAATGTAATTGAGGGAAAAATTCTAGCGATAGCAAATGTTATGTTCTTACAATGGGACTGTTATCTTAAAGAAAGGCTTTGCAATAAAAGAAGGGACGGAGAATTTTAAATGGAATTGGGTCTTCGAAATAATATCCTGTTAGACAGACTCTCTCTCTCTCTCTCTCTCTCTCTCTCTCTCTCTCTCTCTCTCTCTCTCTCTCTCTCTCTCTCTCTCTCTATATATATATATATATATGTATATATATATACACACACATATATATATATATATATATATATATATATATATATATATATATATATATATATATATATATATATACACACACACATATATATATATATATATATATATATATATATATATATATATATATATACATACATATGTATACATATATACATATATACTGTATATACATACATATATATATATATATATATATATATATATATATATATATATATATATATATATATATATATATATATACATATACATTATATATGCATATATATAGATATATAAACTATATATTTATGTATATATGTGTATATATATGTATAAATATATATATATATATATATATATATATATATATATATATATATATATATATATATGTGTGTGTGTGTGTGTGTGTGTGTCAATACATGCATAAGTGTAAATATTCCCATTAATTATTTCATAAATAGCAACGTTATCAAAGTATGGAACTGAAATATCGCAGAAATGTACAGTAATGTCTGAAAAATTAAGGTTTAATAATTAGACCTGAAGCCATTAAAGAGAGCAACGAACTTCCTCCACATTTTGGTGAAATCAAATAAAGAAAATTTCAAGATTGATAACATGAGGTTAAAAGGATAGAATTAATGGGTGACCTCTAAAAGCCTTTTTTGTTCCTGGTGACTTTTATACAATGAAATCTTGATGGATTATGATTCGAATCAACTCATAATTTTTTTATTTATTTCATCGCAAGAGGAATTAGAATTTTAGCTTTTATCTAATTACATTGTTTTGTATTTGGAAGCTAATTTGTATTACGTTTTGAAGTAAATGTTTTATTTTGAAATGGCGGTGAGAATAAATACTTAAATATTCTCTCCTCGCTTTGTATCACTCTTCTTTGTCCTCGAGGCATCCACCTCTCTCAGTTCTACATTTATTTTATATCCTCTTTGACCTGCTACAAATTGCTAAGGAAGTACTAAGCATAATTTTTCCAATCTGCTTCCAATTACTATAAAACGTTGAGTAGAGAGAGAGAGAGAGAGAGAGAGAGAGAGAGAGAGAGAGAGAGAGAGAGAGAGAGAGAGAGAGAGAGAGAGAGCAATATAAATAAAAATATACTTTTGCTGAAAATGGATATTCTCTCTCTCTCTCTCTCTCTCTCTCTCTCTCTCTCTCTCTCTCTCTTCCATTCTGATGTTTGATATTTTCCCAATATAGCATCGATTGAAGTCAATGTCTGAGAAGGTGTAAGAAAAAATCCTATTAAAGACTTACCGGTTTTGCCCCAATCACTTCAATGTAGAAAGATGTGATAGTAATTATGGTAATAGCAATATTATAGACAACTATGATAATAGAAACTAAAGAAGATTGATAATGGACAAAGTATCAGATGTATTTTGTATTAATTGATATGGCCGAATAATCTAAAACAATCTAATTACAGTACTCTGTTGTTAATCATCCCGAAAAAATGAATACCCTTAAATATCTAAAGAATAACACGAGAATTGTAATAATAAAATGAATAAAAGTTTTCTTGCATTTAGTGAACATTTAGTTTGATATATCAAGTTAGTATGCTTCTTTTGGTAAAATCTTTATAAAGAACTAAATCATATTAAAGAACCTACAATTTATTCTCATCTTGTTCATTGATGTGTTTGAAAATCCTCTGGAATATTCATAATTTGACATATGACTTAAAACTGGGTTTTTACAAATCTTATAAATTAATCCCGAAATGGTGTGGGTTATTTGAGCGTAAATTATGCGCATCTTGCAGTTTCATTAAGCTTCAAAATTCTAAGATTATTGGAGTCTCTTCTTGGTTCTTATCATAATCATCCGGTTGAAGCTCGCTTAACCATTACCTAGTTCAGCTTCACAGCCATCATCAGTTAGAAGTTCTCGTTCATCGTTTTTGAAAACGAATTCCATCAATTTCATGGGTTTTACTTCCTAGACGACTCTCGCCTTTAGCCTTTGGAGGAAGTTATGAAGCCATGTGGACAGAGGCACCCTCAAGTAAAGGATTTCCTTGCACCGATCCCATTCGCAACTGGAGGTCAGTTGTGCGAGCAGGTTAGATTTGAGGTTGTGATGCTGGGCATGAACGCTGTTGGTGCGAGGTAGGTTGAATTTGATTGTACCCGGCTATGTATGGAAGCTACCGTTGTTTCCCATTGGTTAGCATGGGGTGATTAGATGGAGTAGGAGTCTATTGAAGCTGTTGGTGAAGGAGAACAGAGCTATTTGACGAGTCTTTGGCTACAGCCAAATAAGGCCGCAATTCAGTAGCCACGACAAGATTTTTGTTGCTGTAGTTGATATAGCTGTGATTGTTGCATGGAAGCTAAATGATTTTGTTGTTGTTGTTGCTATTGTTGTTGTTGTTGTTGTTGATGATGATGATGTTGCTTCTGCTGCTGAGACAGCTGGGCCACAAAACAATCGATGGTTTTAGGATTTTGCTGCCAGGGCTGGTTGAAGGTGGATGTTGGTTGTGGTTGCTGTTGGCCAAGGACTTGTGGTTGCTGGTTGTTTTGTACAAGAGGTTGGAGTTATTGGGGATTTGAGTTCCACGCTGCGTGTGGATGGTATCCATGATTGGTATCTGTTGGTGATTGAAAACAATTATTATTGTTGTTAGGAATGCGTGGTGTCAATGTTTTTCATGAGATATGAAAAAATATATTAATATCTGAAATGTCACTGGAACGACTATCAAAATACATTGAGGTAATTTACCCTTGAAGGGGGGTGAAAGCATGGAAAACTGTATACTCGCTTCGTGGATGAAACGAGACAGAAGTTAAGATAACATAAGAATGGCGATTAAAGGGAATAACAACTACCAAGCTTTAAAATGCTGGTCCCTACTGAGTTAGTAAATGTACTGTGAAATGATATAATTTATGCTGAAAAATAAA
Organism: Palaemon carinicauda; assembly: GCF_036898095.1. Lineage (NCBI taxonomy): Eukaryota > Metazoa > Arthropoda > Malacostraca > Decapoda > Palaemonidae > Palaemon > Palaemon carinicauda. The sequence continues at coordinate 103,131,189 of NC_090743.1, read as the reverse complement.
AATAAAAAACATTATATTTGAAGATGAAGTGAAATTGTGACATTGTATGTTAGTTTAGTAAAGAAGTGTCATCTTGGAAATCTTTGGAGCTGGATTTTAATTTGAAAAAAAAAAAAAAATACATTGTAATAGTTATCACTGGGAGCCATAAAATTTAAGATTATGAAAGAGATTATAGAATAATAAGTATTAGATTTTCAGATATTTTTATTACTGTCATTGGCAATCTCATCATATCGGAAATGTTTATTACCGTTATCTATAATAAAGACTCATAGATTTTGGGGGAGTTCACAATAGAAGGATAGATGCTCGGAGTGGTCGAAGTTCCCAGTGTCTTAAAAGTTTTGTTTTAACGTTGATTCTACTCACCATATTCCCCTCTTTGCTTCCTACATTTCAAATAGTATTATTACTTAATTGATCTCCCTTTTGTTCGCCCAGTTTGGTAGATCATCTCTCTTCTTTGCTTTTCCCTTAAGTCTTTTTTTTAATAAGGTCAACCTACCATAGCCTCTGTACCATGGTCTTCCACTTTCTTGGGTTAGAGTTCTCTTGGTTGAGGGTTGACTCGGGTATGCTATTCTATCTTATTTCTTTTCCTCATGTTTTGTTAAAGTTCTTATAGTTTATATTGGCGATATTTATTTTAATGTTGTTACTCTTCTTAAAATATTTTATTTTTCCATGTTTCCTTTCCTCACTGGGCTATCTTCCCTGTTCTAGCCCCTGGGCTCATAGCATCCTGCTTTTCCAACCAGGGCTTTAGCTTACCAAGTAATAATAACAATAGTGGTAATCAGCTAATCTATTTTTTAATGAAAGAATGTGTAAAATCTCACCTATATAAACTAAGCCATTGACTCCCACACATTACTTTAGGATTGCACATCCTTGCTTAGTAATTGTACAACTTAGCACAGGTCAATTTCCACACACAAATCAGTACATATATACGAACAGTCTGAGTTCTGTACCTCCATACATTGGTTCTCGCATTAATACTTTATACAGAACACACATGAAATGTAAATTCTATTAAACACTGTCTCATAGATCTTTTAACTGGCTACACAAGGCACTAGAAGAGTTAAAAGACCTAGGTATGATGAATGAAAAAGTATTGATTTAAAAGCTCAAAATGTAGAGGACTGATGAAATCTAACCGAAGCCCTTTGCGTCAACAGGCGTAGGAAGAAATGATGGTGATATAGATCTAATTTACCTTAAACAGGGATTTATAGTTATAAAACTATTAGTTTTAAAAAGTAATTAGATTCACTTGTCTCGTTAAGGAAATTCCTTTGGCGTCTTCGAGAAGCTTGTCTAATTTGGGTATAAATAGTTCCCCTATGCTGGTGTCTTTCCCTTTTTTGGCCAGATTTGCAAGAGACATTTGCGTGTAAGAGTTTAAACCCAGATAGAAAGCACAAGGTTTAATGGGATAAAGTCTTTTCATGTAGCCATCGTGGAAACTTTATCGGGAAGACCTTCTGAGGTCAATGGCGAGCATAACCATTGAGGCTCTTTCAATGACAGTTAAGGCGAGCAGATGTGTGAAAATTTTTAGAAAGAAGAAGAGAAGAGGGAGAGTACGGAAGATAATAGATAAGATGTGGTTGTAAAATTTTGCTTGCTTTTATTTACACAGAGGACAGTGGAACCTTTATGAATCAAAGTTGAAGTAGGAATTTAGTTGACTGTATAAACGTTGATTTCATACATTTCTGTTATGTGTTTTACATTGCTAAGCATAATTATGTTGAGAGTTTCGAGTAACGAATGTATTGATAAAAAAACCATTCTGCTTTCGTTTTTGTAACAAGAATATCAGACTTTATATGATTAATTTCTCTCTCTCTCTCTCTCTCTCTCTCTCTCTCTCTCTCTCTCTCTCTCTCTCTCCTCTCTCTCTCTCTCTCTCTCTATATATATATATATATATATATATATATATATATATATATTTATATATATATATAATATATATATATATATATATATATATATATATAATATATATATATTTATATATATATATATATATATATATATATATATATATATATATATTATATATATATATATATATATATCCACACGTAATCATCATCATCAGCCGGTACCAGTCCACTACAGAACAATGGCTTCAGACATGTCTTTCCACTCACGTCTGTTTATGGTGTTTATGTCAGTTTATGCCCGCAAATTTTCTTAGTTCGTCAATCTATCGTCTTTTCTGCCTTCCCCTGCTTCTTTTGCAATGTATAGAGACCCATTTTGTTAATCTTAATGTCCATCGATTATATGTCGTTCCCATTAAAAGTCCTCCCCATGTCCATTTATTTTTCTTACTTATTGTTAGAATATCTTCTACTTCAGTTTGTTCTCGGATCCATGTTGCTCATTTTCCGTCTCTTATTGTTATTCCCATAATTATTCTTTCCATAGATATATTAGTTGTAACTAGCTTATTTTCTAAGACTTTAGTAAGGTTCCAAGTTACTGATGCTTAAGTTAATACTTGTAGGACCATCTAATTAAATACTTTTCCTTTTAGAGGAAGTGGAATTTTACTTTTCAGAATCTCATTTTTCTTTATTAAAATTTCTCCGTCCTATGCTCATCCTTCTTCTAATGTCGGTCTCGTGTCTTTGGGAAACACTTACTGCCTGTCTCAAGTACGTATATTCATTAAGAATCTCTAGAGGTTCGTCCATAATCATTTTTGGTTGTATTTCTGCATTTTCATTGAACAGTATCTTAATTTTACTCATATTCATTTTCAGTC
>NC_090743.1:103103398-103123398 GCF_036898095.1 Palaemon carinicauda | reverse complement strand
ACTTGTGTGCAGGCGAGCTGTTAGGTTGTAACTAGCGTGACTTGGTTAAGCACCAAAGCTGGCGTGGTTCACACAGCCAATCGGAGATGTCCGGGAAAGTGTCCCCGGGGATGGCTAAGAGAACGTAATCTGCGTTGGTGCTTGATCAAGTCACGCCCTTTATGCGAAACTGGAATTCAGCACGAAGGACGGTAGTTGATAGCAGAGTCAGTGTCTGAGGGCGGATTCATGAGACAGTAAGGCGTGGCAGTGAAGGCAAAGCGGGAGGAAGTTGGTCACTCCAGGGTCACCAATGTGCCGGCGAACTGTCAAGTTGCATTGACGAGAGTCTCATTTACAACCTAACAGCTAGCCGGCACACTGGGTTGAGATTAGGGATTTCTGAACCTCCATTGCTTTTTTATATCTACTACTACTACTACTACTACTACTACTACTACTACTACTACTACTACTCTACTACTACTACACTGAACTCATTCATGGGCACATCAAGCTCCTCATCACCTTCAGGTATATCAGTCAAATTATTTCCTTCGTATCTCTTATTCATAAACTGAAGTGTTCCATCCAACGTTGTCTTTCTTCATTTTCTGTTATCATAACAGACCCATCTCTCTTTTTGATGGGTATGTGCTTCTTCTTTGTCCCAGTAGAGATGTCATAAAGAATTCTATGAGCGATTCTAACACCATAGCCACTCCCTGAATTCATATTTTTGTCAGCCTCATCTGCTTTCCTGTCTAAATATTATCTCTCTCTCTCTCTCTCTCTCTCTCTCTCTCTCTCTCTCTCTCTCTCTCTCTCTCTCTCTCTCTCTCTCTCTCTCTCTCTCTCTCTCTCTCTCTCTCTCTCTCTCTCTTGTGTGTATGTTGGATTTTCTGTGAGCAGATCTGTTTATTTGTATGAATGTCATGCAGCCCTTCGCTATTATCAGTATTTACTTCAAATCAAAAGAGGGGAATCACTAAGTAATGTTTTATGCGCTTGAAAAATTAGGTGTCATTCCTACTCACAAAAGCTGTGAGACTTGCTTTAAAGAAGCAGTTGAATGTGGATAAAATATTTATTACATAAAATAAAAAGTTTATCTTTCCCATTCCTCAGTTCTTCTGAGAGTTAATATATGGCGACACCCATCGGACTGGTAACTATATAACCACTATTCTTAAACCTTGGGCATTGTAACTCTTAGGATTAAGTTACTCCCTTAGGGTGCACTCAGACAAGCTTGTTTCTGTTATTGTTTCTTTTATTTGATTACCATTTAATAATTTCATTAGTTATCAGTGCTATATAATTAGTTTTACCCTTTATAAATTATGTATACTAAAAATCTATATATTTTGTTATTTATTACATATACAGTATATTCGAGCTATATTTTTGTTTGTTTTGTAATTGTTGATGATATTGATAATCATAATATGATAATATCAACACATTGAACAATCTGTAGAAGAATAAGTGCTTGGTTGATGTTATTGTTTTATTATTTCATTTACTTCTGCTGTTATACATTGAACACTTCTTTCTGCGACTCAAAATGCCCTTCTTCTTCCTTTTGGAAAATGGAATCCTATCCACAAAACTATATGGTATTCATCTTGAATTGAATAGAAGAAACTTTTGCATTTAGTTGGACAGGTGATGTTACTTATGTTACTCCACTTCTTAAAGTAGTTCTAAACTCGAAGCCGCTTTTCTGAGAGATCCTCTCTTGCGTGAAATATCTAAGCGCTTCTACAGTAGAACCTGAAAAGTAAGGACTATTGTTCAATCTGTTCCTCGGAGATCATAGAGGTCGGAGCGTTTTTGAGATAGGTTCGAGTAAACCAGTGCCCTTCCTCCCGTCATTTTACTTCTGGTGAGTGTGTGATATTCTTTTGAGGTAGATGGGACTTTTGATACATAATTATATTCAGAAAACACATTCGATTTCGAACGCTAACTCCTATGACCAATACATTTTATTCAACAAAACCACACATTGAACTATGTGAAGCTAGTACGATATGTTAAATCTACGGTCCGGGTGCATATATTTTCAATTTATCTTTTGCTACCAAAAAAAAAATCGAAATTGATTTCGGTTCCAGATTCATTTTGAAGAATAATCAGTTCTTCTTCAATCACGAATAACTTGTAAAAATCAATAAAATTTGTAAGGAAAAAACATTTCTTTGACATTGACATACCATTGCCCAGTACGGGCATGCATTCAATAATGGAAGTTTATTATATTTAGATAATTTTGTTAATTTGCATAATTTTAGACTCGTGTCATTAACTCCTTTGCGGATAATTTAATAAACCTGCTATGATATCATGTAGTGGACCTTTTGGTCTGTTCACCACTATATCCGTTAGCCATCGGACTGAGAAGTTCTTTATGTTTAAATTTATGTATTTTTCTTGTTAATTTACCTTGGGAAAGAAAATCTATGGTATTTCAATTCAACTTCCCACAACTTTATTGGAGGTTAGTGTCGTCAGTACGTCCCACGTAATGCACTCCATGTATTACCTATTGATCTTTGCAGCATCACTACGACCCGAAGCTACACCTACTTTTGAGCCTTCTAAATTTGTCTTCGTTCCCACTTCCTTTCTTTCGTCCGCTTTTTAAAATTCTTTAAACTTTGCTTCAAAAGGACCTGCCGTTTTTCTTCAGTTGTACCTCTAGGCCAAATGGCCTCCTCGGTCCCATCTACGATGTTTGTATATCATCTTTAACTTAAGGATAATGTTCCCAATAAAGGAATTATTCGAGCAAACGATAATGTTTCGAATAGATCAATTATGTGATCAAACAATAGCCTCATCTTTCTTGTAGTCGTTCTTATAGTCTCTTCTGCATATTTGACTTTGGTCTATCTTCAAATCTTCGACTGTTGCAAATTTTGATTTTTTCCATTCTCTTATGTCTTCCTTTATAGCAGTTGCTCCTTTCTCTGTCAAATCTAGTTCATTCATCCATCCATTTATTCATTCATTCATTTGTTATCTATATAAAATCGTATAGAACCTGTCTATTTGTAGGTTTATTGTAAATAATGTTAATATTTCCTGGTTTTAAAAGTCCTGACTTATGTTTTTAATTCGAGGCTAAGCTGGAGAATAAATGATTCTCCTGCCGCTTGTGGTCGTGCCGGTACTGAAACAGAGTTTCTTCCAGGTGTGTAGATCCGGCAACATTGCCGGTCCCTCCTATACCTCATATATAGGACCCTTTCCCCTCCCCTCTCTGTTCTTTTACGATGGCCGAGCCATTGTCTTTCCTGTGCTGGAGTCCTGCAACCTTACCATTGCAGGTGGGTTGCCGGATCCACCCAGACCGGCCCCCCCCCCCCCCAATCCTCAGCCCTCAGCTGTCGGCGACTGCCGACTGCCAACGGCCATGGCGGCTGTCGGCGACTGCCGGCTTCCAGCGGCTTTGGCGGCTGTGGATGGGAGGCCCCTTTTGTCACCAAGGTTCTCCAGTTCTCCCTTGAACTGCTAGCCACAGTTTCTGTTGTCGGCGCATTGTTTTGGCCGGCAGTAGGCCGACACAGATAGATACTGACTCAGTAGGTAGCATGCCGACTGTACTCGTGCTGTCGGAGGCTAGCTTACAGTAGTAAGCCGGCAATAGTACTATGGCTAAATGGAAGTGAACCTTCTTTTCGGAGAAAGGCAGTAAAATTACATCTTTTATTACTGTATACATATACAGTAATAGATAGCCTTCACTCCATGCTTTCTCTCTCTCTCTCTCTCTCTCTCTCTCTCTCTCTCTCTCTCTCTCTCTCTCTCTCTCTCTCTCTCTCTCTCTTTTCGAGCTTGCTAGATGCTCCAACAATAGCTAGCTAATCCGGCAATATGCCGGCTGAACTACAGTATATGTCTATACAGGTAATCAGTATAATTGCAGTATAGTATATACAGCAGATGAATATCTATCGTATATATTATACTAGTAGTTATTTCCAATATATCTTGGGTATCCCTGCCCAGATATTTGCTGAACCCAATTCTATATTGATGGATTAATATTTCATCAATATTCTGATTTGAAATCAGTTTCCATTTACCCTGCAATATTGAATTTCGTAAAGGGCTGGTGGTGTGACACCTCTAACCCCTATAGGGGAGAGCCCTTATCCCTGAGTTTCCCTGATCAAGAAACTCCCTGATTTGATATTGTACGGGAGGTCACAGCAAATAGATTGGTTGGGATGCATAAGTATATGTCTTTTATTTTCTGCCGGCTGAACTACGGTATAGGTCTATACAGGTAGTCAGTATATTTGCTGTATAGTAAATACGGCAGATGGATAACTAACGTATAGATTATACTAGTAGTTATTTCCAATATATATTGGGTGTCCCTGTCTGAATATTTGCTGGACCCAATTCTATATTGATGGAATAATATTTCATCAATATTCTGATTTGAAATCAGTTTCTATTTACCCTGCAATATTAAATTTCGTAAAGGGCCGGTGGTGTGACGCCTCTAACCCCTAAAGGGGAGAGCCCTTATCCCTGAGTTTCCCTGTTCAGGAAACTTCCTGATTTAATATTGTAAGGGAGGTTGCAGCGAATAGATGGGTTGGGATACACAAATATATGTCTTTTAATTTCTAATCAACATATCTTGGATGCGAGCTTCTGCTGTTACCGCTCCTATTTCGAAAGAATGACATTCCTTCGATACACTGATTGTGTATCAATCCTCCTTACCTCACAGCGTTAAGCACAGAAGGGGACAGTGCATGTACACTTCCTTACACCTAGGTGTTCGAGCCCCCTTTTCTTCAGGGAATTCCCCGGTTGGAGGAAATTCCTTAAGACTGAGGAGAAGTAACAGCATTGGGTCACAGGGGATACACGGTTATGTGTCTCCCACTATCTCTTTTAGCTTTCTCTCCTAAGCTATTTTGTCAAAAGACAATTTTGCAAATTGCTTATCGATGCGATAATCAATTGAATACTCCTTTCTGTTCTCCCTTCCTTACAGGAGGGACACCAGATGATGCATTGCAGTCTTCTGCAGTTATAAAGATGATTATTTTCACGGACATAATATATGCAGGTTCCCCCAGCAATATTATTTCCAAAATCCCCAATCTACAAGACGGCAGTCTAGAGCTGTCGAACTGTGGTTGGTTTCGTTTCGAAAGTTATCTCTTAAATGCGGTTCAACTGCGAACTCATAAAATACGAAAATTCTACGGGAATTAGACCGAAAAATTCACTTTCTCATTACTAAAAATGCCGATTTAGTGCTCCTTTTAAAGGTTTTTAAGGTCTAAACCCCTCCCCCCAACCCTGCCTCTCAAGTTGAGGTTGCACACGCTAACGGCATTGGTAAGTCTGAGCGGGACTCGAACCCCCGACTGACAAACACCGGGCAGAGACTCCACATTCAAGCCACACCTTGCAGTGAAATCAACGACAGCAGTCATTGTTTCACTGTCACATCTGACTCCGCCGCCAAGAGCCGGCAGTGTGTGCCCTTGGTCACCACCCAGTCAATAGCTGGGTTGGTATACCTTTAATCGACAGCCCGCCAATTACCAACGGTCTGCCGACAGCCCGAGGAGTCTCCTCTGGTTCAGAGATCCGCTGACTATGCGTATAGTTTTCACCACTACCCAGTCACATTGAATACTGGCTAGGATGGTGTGACGTCTGTCAGCGACCCGCTGACAGCCGACAAGTCACTGATATGTCGAAGACCTGCTAGCCATATCGGTACTGAAGTACTGTGCCAGTTAACTTACCCCCAAGCACTAGCCTTGATGGTAACATGCCAGTTGTATAGGGGTATACAATACCCTGTACACCTGCAGTTTAGGACCATATCGCAGACAGAAATCCTTGGTACATAACCATACAATAGAATAGTTTCCCAGTACGTTGTGCTTCTAAGCATAACCCCTTGCTGAGACCTACCTGATTTGGGGGATCCACTTCCCCCCCCCCCCTTTTTTCCTTACGCTGATGCTTCATCAGCCCCTTGATTCTCATTATTAATTCCCCGGATGTAGGGCGCTACTCTAGCCTTATGGACTAGAATCTTCCATCGGCCTCTTCTTGAAAGGGGATGCCCTAGAATCAATAATTAGGAAAACCGCAGCAGTTGGCTGGAAGGATTTACACGTCTGTGTCTCTCCTCTTTTCCAGCGTACTTATCCTAAGCTTTATACAATAGAAATGAATCTTCTATTACAGTGAAACACTGAAAAGCTGATATAGGCAAACAGTCAGGTATGGCCTGAAAGGAGAACAGAAGGGTTTCTTAGTTCTCCCTAGGATGTTAAACAGCATCCCACAGTTACAATGACCGTTGTTCCACAGACAGTCTGATTTATACACCTTCGGATCAAGCGAAGCAAACAGACGCTTCTGGTAGGAGGGAAGTTCCTCTTGGATCGCTGGACCTTCGATCACTGGAGTCCAAGGCCTGACCAAGATGAGACTAGAATGGAAATGGACATACCTCCACCATCCTTTCCTCAACTCTTCTTATATTCAAACTTCCCCTAGAAGAGTGTACCTTAAAGCTCTAGAGCATACTAGCGGTGAGGAAAGTAGAGTCCGTCGATTTCCAATGAAGGCAGTTTAGTGTTCACATGAAAGACTCAAGAAATCTCTGAGTCATTCTGGACTTGGCGCCACGCAACAAGTTCCAATAGAACAGCAAGTTCAGAATGATAATCCTTCTGAACATAAGGACCCTATTCAGTAAGGGGTGTTGACAATCTAGCCAGCCCTGGAAGATGTCTATCAGCAACTTCCAGTCAGTCACCCCCTCCCCTCCTACCTAGGATCCAAGTTACAGAAGATAATATTTATCCTGGACGAGATTCTCGTCGGACTAGTTTCAGTCCTAGGATCCTTACGGAATTAGCAGACACAGTCAAGCGAAACCAAGCCTAGAAAGAGTTCAGGCAACGATGGCCCTGGACGACAGGCTGGGGTGGGCAGCACCCGAAATGACTGTCTATGACCATCCATGGAGATGATCCGGCCCTGGAACATTGAAGATGCAAATAATAGAATCTCGATTCTCTCCAGCTCAGGGGCTTCAATGTTTTAAAAAGCCATTGAAACCTGTAGTCACCCTAACGCCGCCTTTTCCCCTGGGGATGTAAAAGGAGATCGCAAGGTCTGTCAAGAGACTAGGGTAATCAGTCAGGATTCCATAACGCTAACAGGGAGGAGTTTCGAACTCTCTCCAGTTCACGATGATGACAGACCCAGTGCTACGTGCACAAATATAAGATGCGCTAAGAGGCTGGAGAAGATACGCATCAAACGCTCGAAGAGATCTAATAGGACCAATGATGGTCATTCCCTCTCCGCTTACCCTACAATGACCAAGGGCCACGGACCCGTAGGCCATTTTAGCCCAGTAATGGGTGGATAAACTCTCTCCACACCGATCAGACCTCCTCAGGTTGATCTGGGGCATCGAAGCGATAATGAGGCGTCGAAACTGTCGAGGATAAGTGACGTCTCATTTCATTAGGGAATGCTAGCCATCCCTTCCTTAAGGGAATGGCGCCTATCAGCAGCTCGTTTATATATGATCCGCTAGGTGACAGCGGATGCTCTTCTCGGGTTCCACCCAATAGAGTTGGAATGGTACACGGACGCAGACCCATTCCCTCCCAGAAAGGGACAATTCCTCGAGCTGCAGTTCGTTCTCTTCATCATGAGCGTTATCAAGATACTATCTCGTTATTTAGTCCCATACGAGGACCCTCTAATGGAGGTAACAGACATCATGTCTCTACATTAGAAGTGATGGACTTAGAATTCCTATTCAGCCCATCAAAATTTCCTCCAGAAGGCCCTCTACATGCTGAGACCCTTCCAAGGAAGAGGGGCTCTATTGGCTCCCAGAAAGCCCAAGAACATCCCGTTCCCTGTAATGAAGGAACTGAGGCTGAGGCTAGTCCTAGTTATGCACCTAGGATTATACAGGAGGTTCAGAAGTTTTCTGCCTTCGATTTATCACAGTACACTTGATCCCTTCATTTTACGAATTCCTTGCCCTTAACGGTTAGGAAAAAGACTGGGATCTTAAAGGCAAGATAGAATTCCTAGAAGAATACAAGTCTAGTCAACGAGAAGACAATACGAGTCTTCTTGGGAAAGTAAATTGTTTTGTAAAGCAAAAGGGCCCGAAAACAATCTCATGATCTTCTGCCTGTACTTCTCTGTCCACCCCTATATTCAGGGTCTGGCGGCTGACAGCACGTTGGCCTTTGAGGAAGAAGGCAGTGTATCCTTGAATACTATGAGAACGCTAGTTCTTCGGCCTTGTCTCCATATAAACCCTTGAGTAAGCACCAAGGGTATGGCCGACTTTGCGAGAGAGGTCACTTAATGGGATCTTTGGATCCATGGACCATTATCTCTGTGCATGTCAGCCCCGACTAGACCTCTTCTATACGCCCTTTAAATGGATCTAACGATTGGAATCTTTAATAAATTTCCGATAACATGTGCAGGCTTAGGCCTGCAACGCCACTAAAGCCCATCTAATGGTCTTTGGACAAGGTCCTACATTATGCCTCACCTGTGAACAATGAGGATTGTTCCCTCAACCATCTAACCTAAAAGGTTAATTTTTCGGTTCGCTATAGCCTCTGGGACTAGAGTTAGTGAAATAGTGGCCCTATCCTGAGGGCCACATTAAGTGGGAGATCTGCATCTCTTTCTGATCTAACCTTTCTCATTAAAGACGTCCTACCTACTAAGAGGTGGGGCTCCTGGAGAATCTGCCCTCTGAAGGAAGATGTCTCTCTAGGTCTGCTAGAGCGTCTAAGGTCTATCTTCATAGAACCTCTTGACTTCAGGAGGAACAGCTCTTTACAGGAGAAAACTTTGGATCAAACTATCCCTACAACTGAGGACGAAGCTCACCTACCTTTTTCGCGGAGCGGATCCTGACAGTACTCTTGCAGATAAAAGATCCGAGGAAAGTTGCTTCATCACTGAACCTTTCAGTGTGTGGACTTCAGCCTCTTCGTTCACCTACGGATCGGAGGTTGTCCAATGCGTCTTACAGACACTATACTAAGAAAATCTATGGATTGAAGCATTATGTGGTGGCGGCAGGTGCTATTTGGACCCTGTCGTCTAGCTCTGCGATGAACAGTAAATTGATTGGGACTATCAATTAAAAGGAAAAAAAGTCAGCAATTTTCGTGTGACCTCCCTTTGAATAAGTGTTGCCAAGGTAACATTAAATCTGTTCAGAATCTCAGGTTTGAAATTATACGGATACCACTAGTGCCGTGTGTACATAGTACACAGTGTTGTTAGACTATTTCATGTACAGAAATTATAAAGAAGAGTCTTGTTAAAAGGGCTTTTCTTCAGTTTGAGAGTGGCACTCATCATTCCCCCCTTTCAAAAAGGGGAACATTAATTTCTGTGTATGTCTCTTGTATAATTTCCTTATCATGCTACATTCATTTAGCATGTAGTAATTTATTAGGAATAAATGTCTATCAAAATGCAGTTGCGTCCTAATTCGCCCAACAATTGCATGTTTTTAAATACCAGAGTTCCTTAACTTACTCATGTAAGTATTTCTCATATCATTGTATGCTTACAATCAATGGATGGGGACACTGATATTGGTTCCGCAATATATACAATCCTTGAGACTGTTTGTATTCTCAGTGTATACCTATGTTTGTTCATACAATATATGCTACCTTGAAGCCCTTTTCCTACGTCTAAAAATGACTCTTCCCTGCAGGGGGCAGGAAGCACTAACATTGTTTTGCTTAGTGATGATGACAGATAACGGTAACGTCCTTGGCCCTTTTGGCCGTGGAAATATTGCCCAAGGTTTAAGCACTAACACAAAACCACAGATACACTAATTCTCTGGTATGCTTCCATTAGGACGTCATGGCTTGAGCCCAAAAAACAGATTTTGAGCGAAGCGAAAAATCTATTTTTGGGTGAGATGGCCATGAAGTCCTAATGGACCCACCCTTCTTTTCTATGAAAAGATCTTCACGGTTTCCCCCCCCCCCCTGACCTACTGTATCTGTAGCACCTTGCTCAACGCTACAAGGAATGACCGCCAGAGGGAGTTGGCGCGGTTTTGATACGATTGTAGTAGGGGAACCAGGGTAATCTTTGTTGCGGTTACCCTTCTATTCTGCCACGTTTTCCCCCTAGAGCCTAGAGGCGTAAAGGCTATTCGGGGTGCAGATTGCCATGTGGCGTGTCAAGAATACGTCCCCTGATGATATACGATACCCTTGAGAGTAATCTTAAAGGTACTCGCGCCAGAAGTTAGAATTCTGTGAAACCTTTGGTTTGATTCTCTGGGAATATCACTGTAGTCATATATACCCTTCGGAAGCTACTAAAGGAACTTTCCATTAGGATGTCATGGCCATCTCACCCAAAAATAGATTTTTTGCTTCGCTCAAAATCCGTTTTTGACACCATTCCTTTCCTTCCCTGTCGGATAAATCCCCTATAATAATACCACACTGTAAAAGAACAATATAAAATATATTCCTACAATAATAAGAGTAAATAGCTAAGCATTTCTGAGCGATTTGGATACATGATGCGCCGGCACCGACCGCATGCCGGCCACAAGCAATGAAAAGCATGCACATCGAGTAAAAAACGGGGTGGAGACACGTAATTCTCCAACACACTAGAAAGTATTACTCAACTTAGTCGATGAGGAAGAATCTGAAGCATCCATGATCGCTAAATCATTCAAAAAGCTAAGAAAACTAGCAGGAAAAACTCAAAGCAACCGTCAAGATGGCGTCTGAAAAAAGGAATGGTTCTACAGGAAACGTGTTAGTTATAGCACACTGGGATCGGGACTTGGGTAAGGTTGTATTCCCGGAAGCCCTCTTTCTTCCTCGGGCGATTTTTGTAAGTGTAAATGTTTTTTTTATTTAGAGAGATTTAAAAGTGATAAGAATGATTGATGCATATGCTTAGTGATTATTCATTTATGCATACTTTCAATTGCATATACATTGTGGCATTGGAAATACCTTAGCATAGCATAGCCTTAAACTTTATGAAAATATGTAATAAATATGCAAAGTAAATATTAATGATGATAGGAAACATTGATCTATATATAGGCATAGTATTGGTTGATATATGAATACTTTTTTAAATTGATTTATTATATACCTGGGAGATAACCAGAATAACCTTGGATTTAGAGGAACGTGTCAACAATTTCACAGTGTGCAGTACCGGAGAATATATTGTAGTCCCAAGCTATTTTAGTCACAGTTGATTTAGTGTTTGATGCTGAAGAATTCTTAGTGTGAACCTTTGTCAATTGTTTAATGTTAAGCTCTACAAGTTTCCTGATAAAGCTGATTGTATTTTTTCAGTGACTGGATGGTGATCTGTGTTTCGTATATATAACATTTGAGAAATCTCTGGCGGAGTCTTTTTCTTGAAATATTCGTTTTGCAAATTGTAAGTTTTCTCATTGTAATTTTTTATTAGTTTATTTACTGCGCCGTATGTTATATCCCAATTGTACTTGGTGGAATACTCAGAGATAATACCGATGTCCTTAAACCTTCTTTATTTGTCTTTAGCCGAAGTTAAGGTAATCCTGTTAATACAATATCTATATACAGACTCTTGAGATAAGTATTTACATAGCCAGAGGTAAATGTTAACTGCTCTTTGGTAAATGATCAACAACCCAATATAACAACATATTTATAAAACTGCTATACTTTAAACAAGCACTTTGTTACATTACTAATAACAGCCAGTTATACTCTCTTGTTCTATTATAAATAAATATATATGTAAGGTATATCATATTTCCGGGGGGACTTTTTTTTTCTTTTTTTTCCTTTTTTTTTTGTATCAGATAACATAGGTATGTACATGTATTTACATTTTATCCAAAAGCTGAATAGTGCTCTTAACAAAAAAAAAAAAAAAAAAAAAAAAAAAAAATTTTCCTCTATATAAAAACTTACTAAAGAATATTATATATTAATATTCAAAAGCAAAGTCTGGTACTCAAACAGGCATAACATAAGATACCTCACAAAGACATGCTATGACATTATTACATAATTTTGAACTGCACCAGACATCAGGCAAAACCAATTCTGAATAGCTAATACAGGTATGATCTAAGCATTAAAGTGTTACTACTCCTTTCCCTGCTTTTCAGTCTTGTTAATTAACATGATCTCTCCATCTTTGTATTTCACAAGATTATCCTCGTTACTTGCAAACTTAAATTTATTTTCCTGCATTATCATTTCAAGATCTTCATTCCATTTGCATTCTTTTGTTAGAACATCTGCAATCATGTCTGTCTTTCCATCCAGCCAACTGTAAGACTCAATACAGCCCTCAGTCAACATGTCTTTCATCTCCTGTATGCTGTTCCTGAGAAGCCTTTCCTCAACCTGCTTGGTACTCCCAGCAGATTCTAGCAGGGGTATTGAACAATTTGATTGGAATTTTCTTTTCATACTGACCAAATAATAACTGTTCAATCTGAATCGCAAAAAACTGACTTATCAATAATCTTAGTCATAGTTCTGGTTTCAGTCGCCTTTGCAGAATGACATACCTTCTGGATAGTCTTTGACTTCCAGTAAATAGGGACCACACGTCCATTTCTCTTACTTCTAGTAAAATCAGATTGCCACTTATGCTTCTCTCATGTGTATTAAAGGAAGCATCTGTAAATCCATATATCTTCAAATATTCTTTTTTATCAACTCTTGTAAATTCTACTTTATTTGGCCTCTTATTTATCTTATCAATCACAAAATTTACCTTTTTAAGATCTTTCAATGTAGCACTACTATTTTTCTTGGACATCTGCAATGCTGTGATAGAAAGTTCAGGTCTTGTATTGGCTGCTAACCAGCTAAACTTTCCTACATACTTGCGAAATACTTTCAGTTCCTGACTAGTCAAAGGTTCACCAGCTTTTCCTTTCCTGATATCTTCCACTTTCTCAAGACTCCTCGCATAATCATCCATTGAGATTGTTATTCCAGTTTCTGTTTTGATGATATCTATCCCTGTGAACCGAAATTTATTCTTTTCTATCTTTGAAACCTGTAATTTTTCTTTACACAAGTATGTTACTTTCTTTACAAATTCTTTTGTACCAGCTATCGAAAAGTCATCTACATGAGTAAGTATCATACCAATCAGATTTCCTTCACTCTGCTGATAGTAGTATGCCTCATCTCCACTCACAGTCTTCAGACCTTCTTTCTTGAAAATCTGCTGAACTTTCAGCCAAAATTTTCTACTGGCATCATCCAATCCATATAATGGTTTTCTGAGTTTCCAAATAATGTTTTCTTTTTTCAAATCCTTTGGAGGTTCTACAAATACATTCCTGTTAAGTATGTTTGACTGTAAAAATGCTGCTTTGATGTCAATAGACTGAAGCTCAAAATTCTCATTTGCAGCTAAGGACAAGAAGACTTTCATGCTTTCACGCATAGCTGTTGGTGAATCAGCTTGGGGTTTTTCTTTTTCATGAAATCCCTTGGCGACAATTCTCCCTTTGTAATCAGTTTTTTTGTCCGTCATGCTTCTCCTTTTTCGTGATCACCCATCTGCTGCCTATCTTTTCTTGCCCTACATCTTCCACCTCTTCAAGTGTCAAAATGTAACAAATTTTCATATTCTTTCTTCTTTGCTTCTAACACTTCTGGCATCTTGTGATATTTAACAGGTAATTCCACCATATAACTTGTTATTTCCTCACAAAAACTCTGTTTTTTCTGAAGTCAACCAGAATGCTCCAATGAAATCCTTCTCAGTCTCTTCTTTATCATCTTGAGATCTTGTCTTCATTCTTAGATTACTGGCTGGAGGATCCACTGATATTTTCTCTTCTCCTGCCATTTTAGGAGTAGAGTCCACTGCTTTTGCTTCGTTGCTTACTTCTCTTGAAATTTCTGTAGGAATATTTCTTTGAGAGCAAAGTTGTACTTTGTAACTGGCTACTTTCTTTAAATCGCCATTCGCCCAGATGTAAACATCTTTTCCTCTGTGTGTGAAAACCTTTACTGGACCACACCAGGCTTTTTTTATTTTATCTTGGTAAAATACCATATCCCCCTCTTTGTAAATGATGTTATCAAATTTATTGTTTTGCTGTTGTGAAGCCCTTTTCAGCTTTGAAGAATATTCAGCTTCCCTGAATTGCTTGGTGATCATGTGATGTCTCTCGATCATTAACTTCACATTCTCACTGTCAAACATTGACTCAGTGGCGACATTTCCTGTAGAAATTCCAGGTATTGTTACAGCCTTTCCTGTCACCAATTGCATAGGGTTATATCCTAAAATACTGGTGTTTGTATTATGAGTCCAAGCAGCCATCTCTACAGCTTTCTTTAAATCAATTTTCTTATCTGCCTCTCGAATTTTTTTCACTGTCATATCTGCAGAATAATGGTTACGTTCGTTTATTCCATTGCTCCAGGGTGAGTAATTTGGACCAAATTTTACTTCAAAACCTAGTTTTTAAGCAAACTCGTTAACTTCGTGGTTCTTAAACTCTGGTCCGTTATCTGCTCAGTATCCTTGAGAAGGGAACCCAAACCTCCAGTTCCATGCTATGTTGAGAGATTCAACCACTGACTCGGCGGTTTTATCCTTCAAAACAGCTCCTTGAATAAATCTGGTGAAGGAACAGATCATCCATAATACATAAGTCTCTCCATATTGTTTTAAGTCCATGGTTACAATCTGATTAAAATCAGAAACTATTGGTAATGCAACTTTAGGAGTGCCCTGGGATCTCTTGCATTTTTTACATACATTGCAGTTCTCACACACTTCTTTTATTGTTTCTCGCATTTTCTCATTCAGTTTTCCTGCATTCCTATATGCATGAAGTAGGCCTAGTTGATTTTCATTCTTGTGGTTGGTTACTTCATGAATCTTTTTCACCTTCTCATAACTCTCTATATTTACTTCCTTCTTCAAGTAAAATACAGTGGCGTCTGTAGTCCAAAATGCTCTATCCTTATACAGCTGAAGAACCATATGACCTCCTGCAGTATACATACATTCGAACTCACGGGTTGTGTCGTCGTTGATTGTCACTTTATCTCTATGCATACTCAGATCCATTTTCCATTTTTTCATAGTATTTCTACCACACAACAATGGCACATTTTCAGCATCCAGCACAAAAGCTCCAAGCAAAATCCTTCTGAAAGTATCAGATTTTTCAGATTCTTTTATTGTTACTGGTATTTCTATAATTTCCTTACTTTCATATATTCTACTTGGACCAAATCTGAATTTTTGGAAACATCTCCTTTTATGCAAATTTTCTTTCTTAATATCATTCTTCTTCAGATATTTTTCTAGCCAACTTTTTCCAACTAGGCTACTTGGACAACCGGTATCCAAAATCAGAGCTCCTACTTCGGTAACTTCTTTAGCAAACATTACATCGCTGATGTCTACATCAATGATCTCTGATACTTCCATACTTACAAAATTCACATTCTTTCCTTTCTTCAACATTTATTCAATCTTTTCCAAGATTTTTTCTACATTTTCTTCGACCTTAATCACTCTTTCAGTCAAATTTTGCTGCTGTTTCTGATCATTTGACAGGCCTACTATTAGAAGATGATCTTCCATTTGAAAATGGCCTACCATTGGAGTATTGTCTAAAACTGGACGACTGCCTCGAAGATGATCCTGGTCTTGATGGTGTCCGCGAGGGAGCTCTCCTATATGTTCCAGACTGAGTCCTCCAAAATCCTGGATTAGAATCTGATCTACGAAATCTATGAAAATCAGGCCTTTGCTTAAAATTTTGCCATCTTTGCCATCTACTTCTATTTTCGCCATAGTGAACCGAAGACAAATTCTCAGATGATCCTGAAAATTTATTTCTAATATTTCTATTATTTTCGATTTTTAACTTTCTGTATTCGATCTTTAGAAGATTAAAAACTTCATTATCTTCTCTCGGTCGCCTATCAGTTCCATCATGTGTCTCCATAGCATCCATCAGTCTTCTTTTCTCTTCTGCATTAATATTCCCCCGATTATATGCTTTTTCTACCATCATAACACCTAACAAGTAATACAAATGTAGAGTAACTCCCTCTCTCATACAATCACAGATCAAGACTTCAAACTTGTCCCAGTAAGTTTCATTAGTATCCTCTTCCTTTACGGAAAATTCCAAGATTGACTTGAGAACATCAATACACTTCTCTGCTGTAGTTTTTGCATACTTCTGCTTAAGAATTTCCAAAACTGCTGCTACATTTTTGTTTAGAGCTTCAGATGTTTTATCCAATAGCACAGAAACAACATAATCTTTGACACTAGTATTTTTCTCTTCAGGCTCCCTACTAATTCAGTATACTTCGTAAAATCATCATCCTTGTTCGAGGTATTCCACGCTTCTAATTCTTGAAAAAACTTTTCAAAAGTTTGACCAACCCAGATTGGAGGAGGTTTCGCTTTAGTAATCTGTGTTGATCTTTTCGCTTCCAATCCTTTGGCAATTTCTTCACCAATAGTTTTTCCCATTGTAATGATTGCTGTTAAATCATAAGCACCTTCTTTTACCACACTTGTCGAAATATCTTTATGCATAATTTTGATATGCTGTTCCTTTTCCATCCTGTTCATGAAATTCTTTTTACATATATCACATTTAATAGCTGTTTTTCTTGTGTCCATACGTGCCACATTTACAGAAAACATTCCATGTGCAGATAAAATATCTTCTATCCTATCTACTTCATCCTGGGTCTATTTGGGTCACAATCCTTTTCATCCTTTATGTGACCAAGCAAAGGTCCTCCACAATTTTTACAATGATGAAAGACAAAACTACCATCGGTTTTCTGAATATGACCAAATTTTTCAAGTTCACAAATCTCTTTGTTCAAGTCCATGCTTTCTCTGTACATAACATCCATTTTAATTTAATTTTTCTTAAACACCAGGGGAATTTTCAGGGTAACCTTCAGCTTAAATTTTCGAAATGTTTAAATTTGAAAAATATTAACTTAATTTATCTTTAGAAAATCATAAGAAAAAATACACGCATACTACTATGGGTTTCACAGACAGTGCAAGTGCGATTTTTTGCAATTATTCTGTAACGAACAGTCGTATCAATACGGGATGTTGCTATAGGGTATTACACCCAGTGAGGAAATTTATAGGAGTATCATGAATCATTTATTGTAAATAATAAAGACTTTTGTACCTATACCAAGAGGCAAAACTCATTAGCCAAGCAAGAAAACGAACACCAGGTTGGAAGAGCTCCGCCTGCCTACAACCCCCTTCACCTCCAACCCCCATTTTCTTCCTCCCCTCTCCTTTCTTCCCTCACCTGCCCTACGTCTTTCCTTCTCTCTTTCTCTCTCTCTGAATGTTGCTTTGATTTAAACATATTTTTTTACGATTTTTTTTTCTATCAATCTAATAATTATTTACATAACCAATACCAGAGAGAGAGAGAGAGAGAGAGAGAGAGAGAGAGAGAGAGAGAGAGAGAGAGATGAGCAAACCAGTGAATAAAGCAGTCAGTCATCTGATAGGTAACAACCGATTGAATTGTTCCATATCTACAACAATAAATATTATAATTAGATAAGATAGATAGATAGATAGAGTGCTTGATATAAAAAAAAAATCATACAAAATAAGTTGCAACTTAAGCTACCTTCTCAGAAAGAGAGCATGAAGGGAAGGGAAAGAACGGAGAGGGATGAATGGCGTGGAGGTGGAGAGAGATAGCTTGAAGCAGGGGGAGAGCAGGTGAGGGATGAAAGGAGAGGGAGGGGGGGGGGGGTGGAGGTAGAGGTTCTGTATATTATTGTTCGGTTTTGTGACTGGATGATTGAGATTTTGCCCTTTGGCATAGGGGCAAGTGTCTTTATAATTAATAATTAACGATTCATTATACCCCTATAAATTTCCTCACTGGGTGTAATACCCTATAGCAACATCTCGTATTGATACGACTGTTCGTTACAGAATAATTGCAAAAAATCGCACTTGCACTGTCTGTGAAACCCATAGTAGAGGTCTCGTAAATTTTCTTGGGTGTAAAACTTCTCACTCAGAATTTTCTTTGAAGCGTCAACTTATGTCAACCAGCGTCAACTTTTCAATAGAAGAAGTAATACTGGTAATATAAGTAATACCTCTTGTTGTCTTCTTCCTACATGAGGAACCTTACACTCCGCATATCATCTTAGGGGGAACTTTTTTGGGGAAAAGTTCAAGTTTCTTTGTTCATCTAAACATAGCTGATGGTTGACCCCTCCACCCCCTTGGTAAGGGTGTTTTACTCCATGTTTTCTGGCATTTTAGACTTTACAAAAATTTTCACAAAACTTTCGGAACTTATTAATCACAAGAAAACACTTGTTAATCTCGATGTCCAGGTCCGAGATTCGATGACGTATCTGCTACCATTTGTTATATCCCAATTGTACTTGGTGGAATACTCAGAGATAATACCGATGTCCTTAAACCTTCTTTATTTGTCTTTAGCCGAAGTTACAGTAATCCTGTTAATACAATATCTATATACAGACTCTTGAGATAAGTATTTACATAGCCAGAGGTAAATGTTAACTGCTCTTTGGTAAATGATCAACAACCCAATATAACAACATATTTATAAAACTGCTATACTTTAAACAAGCACTTTGTTACATTACTAATAACAGCCAGTTATACTCTCTTGTTCTATTATAAATAAATATATATGTAAGGTATATCACCGTAACCCACAGAAATATACTGTAGACCTGCTTGGTCTATTCATCAAAGTTTTGCTTACCATTCAGTCATCCAAATGTGCTGCATTTTTACTGATCTTCTTTAGTCGTTAAATTGTTCTTAACTAATGAATAGATCGAATGACAAATATTTCTGTTCTCCCTGTCAGTTTTATTTTCTTTTGAATTTCTGTCTCTATTGCAGTTCTACTTTCTTTTGAATTTCTGTCTCTATTCCAGTTCTATTTTCTTTTGAATTTCTGGATGTATTTAGAGTAGTTTGTAAGACTGCGTATTCTTAGAATACCGAGTATGCTTCAAAGAGATTCATGTAATAATTCATTCTGCACTTTGGATACCCATTCATTTTTTGCTTCTCTTATCTAAATAGTAATAAACTGAATGTAATCGAACCAATGGATGTTTTTTTATGCTATTTGTCATCTTAAATCATCTACTTTTCCCTAAAACTGCTGGCTTTAGTCCTTTGTACTAACGAACTGAGTGGCTTTAACTAATGACTAACCATTATCCACTTACTCTTCAAGGAATACCAACCCATTTCTTTAATGCGTTGAGGCTCTGCTTTTATTCCCTTGGATTTTGTAAAATACCGAATTTTATAAAATACCCTCTGTCTAGAATATATTTAGGCTTATCTAAACAGGAACATAAACGTTGTTGTATCGATTATTTTGTCCTTTTACGTTTCTGAATTTGTTGGCTGTGAAGCAAAACACAAGTGGTACGCAGTAGGCATTTATACTTTAGATTAATGGGTATATAGAATATTGTGGGCGTTAAATAAAATTTATGAGAGTTTATAACCAGGAGTTCCTCAGCACCTCCCCCCTCAACCCCATCATCATCCCCTCAATCCCCAACCTCAGTTCCCACACATTCACACCGGAGTCTGAGGAAGTCCGAAAGAAGACTCGTCGCTGTGTGAAGGACAGAATTCGATTTAACTTTATAAACTTCTTTAGGAGAAAAAGGACGAAATGGAAACCGATTTATTCTCGGACAAAGCCACATCAAATAGTGCATGGCACAAGGGAAACTTGAACTGATAAGTTTTCAATAGTAAAATTCAGTTCCTTTGAAATTGTTTTGGAAGTGGTGTTTTAAATTGCATGTGGATGCTGCAATGAATGTTCATACGTGCAACGTTAGGCAGAGATTTGGTTTAGATAAACTCTGAGG
>NC_090743.1:103070334-103075334 GCF_036898095.1 Palaemon carinicauda | reverse complement strand
TTTTTCCAAGTCTATTTTGGAACTGAAAATACAAGGACAAAATCGTTAACAGAAACTTTGCAAATACTGTAACTTCAAATCCAGTCAATAGATGGTGTTACTAACATTATGAAATTCCCTTACAAACCTTAACCTTAACCTCTACTTAACAAATCAGCAAATATATTATTGGTACCCTTCACATGAACAACAGAGAAAGAATAAACTTGTAATGCCAAAGACCAACGCATTAGTCTATCATTACTAGACTTTGAAGTCACTAAATACACGAGGGGCTTATGATCACTTTCCAAGAGGAATTTTCTCCCCATTAAGTAGTACTCAAACTTCTTTATTCCCCATACTATGGACAAGCATTCTCGCTCGATAGCTGCATATTGAGTCTCGGGGGGAAGAAGTTTCTTGCTTGCGAATGCCACTGGATAAGGTTCACCGTCTATATACTGCAGCAAAACTGCTCCTAGACCTGTTGACGATGCATCCGTTCTTAAACAGAAAATGTTATTTAGATGAGGCACCTGAAGAATCGGAGGAGAAGTTGAACAAGATTTCAGTTCCTTAAATTTGCACAATGCATCTTCATCAAAATTAAATTTTTCTGAACTACCCTTCTTCAAAAACTTTGCAAGATGAATTAGTTTATCTGCTAAATTTGGAATAAATCTACCATAAAAATTTACAGATCCAATAAAACTTCGTAACTGTTTCTTGGTAGTGGGAGCAGGCATATCCAAAATAGCTGTAATTTTATCCTGTTGAAGAAAAATACCCCTTTTGTTGATTACATTTCCTAAATATTGTATCTCTTCATAACCGAGGAAACACTTTCCTGGTTTAGCAGTTAATCTCGCTTCTTGCAGTCGCAATATGACTTTTTCCAAATCGGCCATATGAATTTTCCAGTCTTTGGATATAATAAAGATATTGTCAAAATAGCAAACTACGAAAGAAAGACCTTTCAATACTTGCCTCATTAATCTAATATACGTCGCAAAAACAGTGCTAAGGCCAAAAGGTAATCTTACATATTGCATAAGTCCAAGATTAGTTGCAAAGGCTGTATACTTGCGACTCTCTGGTGTTAGAGGAATCTGATGATATGCTTTGCAGATATCAAGTTCTGTAATGTACATAAAATCTGCAAACTTATGCAGATCTTGCTCAAAGCTTGGCATGGGCTCACAATCAAAATCTGTAATTGCATTTAAAGTTCTAAAATCAACAACCAATCTGTAGTTACCTTCTTTCTTTTTGACAAGCAATGCAGGGGATGAATAATTAGAAGATGGGAGCTCTATTATTCCAAGATTAAGCAAACTTTGTACTTCGTCATCGAAATCCTTAGATAAATGAGCTGGGATTGGATAGTATTTACGAACAAAGGGTTCAGTAGTCTTAATCTTAATATTATGCTCTTGTAAAGAACTTTTACCTGGTTTATCTGAAAATACATGTTTGTACTTCTGACATAAGTTACGAAGATCATCTTTCTGTACATCTGAAAGATTAGGGTTTATGTTGCATGTACTCTGATTGGTATCCACAGTTTCAATTTTCAGATAATCCTCCTCATCAGCATTAATAACAGCAACTTTGTTAACATGAACAGTGTTTATCATTCCAGTCATATCTTAATCTGCTACATGTAACATATTAACATTCTCTCTACGGTAATATTTCTTCATAAGATTAATATGATACAGTCTCTTCTTACCTTCTACGTTTACCCAGTAGTCAACTGGACCATGCTTATCAATGATCTTGTATGGACCTCTCCACAAGAACTGCAATTTACCTAGTTTTTCTGCAATAAGCAAAAGCACTTCATCATAAACTCTAAATAGGCACTTACTACTCTTCAAATCAAAATAAGACTTATATGTACTGACAGATATATTCATGTTTTGAACAGCCAAATCAGAAACATCAGACAACTTTTCACGCAGTTCTAAAACAAAAGAATAAGATCAGTTTCCTTTGCAGACATATCCGAATTTGTCCATAGTTCCTTCAATATTGTCAAGGGACCTCTCACTTGACGGCCATATAAAATCTCAAATGGTGAGAAACCTGTTGTATCACTTGGAATTTCCCTCATGGCGAACAGTGCAGCTGGAATGAAACGATGCCACTGATTATGTTTTAACTCACATATTTTCTTCAATATACTATTTAAAATCTGGTGTTGCCTTTCTATTCTTCCATTAGCAGTAGGATGATAAGGGGTACTAAAAAGAGGTTTGACTCCTAATAACTTGTGTACTTGCAACATAAGTTCTGATCGAAATTGTGGTCCTCTGTCAGAAAGAATTTCTTTTGGCACTCCTACTCTGGAAAAAATAGATATTAAGGCTTCTGCAATGTCTTCAGATGTTATGTTCTTCAAAGCTACTGCGTCCGGGAAGCTTGAAGCATAATCTACCATAGTCAGAATATACCTATGCCCTGCTTCACTAGGAGGAGAAATCGGGCCCACTAAGTCAATGGCAACTCTATAAAATGGTGTAGAGATCACTGGTAATTTAACCATCTGAGCCTTCTTTACTTTTCCAACAAGAGACGATTTTTGGCATACATCACAAGATTTGCAATATTTATATATGTCAGACGTCATACCCTGCCACCAGAAAATTTCATTAATCTTATTAAAGGTTTTCCTATGAGAAAAATGTCCACTTACCGGAATATCATGTGCAAGGCGCAAAACTAATCTTATGCATTTAACTGGTACAACCAACTGTTCCTTTCCCAGTAACTGACGCTTTTTATATTTCTGTATTATCCTGTAGAGAAGTCCATTTCTCATCACGAACTCGTACTGCAAACCATTCTTGCAACATTTGACATCTCCAGACTGACTCATTTCTCTTGCATATTTCAAAGCTTCGCAATTCTGCTGTTCTCTAAGAAAAGATTCATGATCAATGGATATATCAAATGGTTCTGGTAAAGAAAGAGGGTGTACAATATTTCTCCTTATTGCCTGTGCTCTTGTTACTGCATTTACTTCTATGGAAGAATCCGTATTTTTCAGAGGATACAAATTATGGTCTTGAACACCTGGAATATTGCCTAATAAGGCAGTACAGTACTTTATTGGAGCCCGAACAGCATTAACCTAACCTGTAAAGAGATTACATTTCAAATAAATCTTGACAATAGGGAATCTGTCCTTCCTGCCCAAATAATCAATAAGAGTAGAATATGAACAATTTGTTCCAGGATCATGAATTAAATCCTCTGATACCACTACTCCTGTACAACCTGTATCTCTAAGTATTGTAGATACTGTAACACTATTCATTGTTCCACATACCATAGGTCCACATACTCCAGTGTTATCCAGAACTTGTCCTATCTCAAGAGAAGATTCAGATTTCTTTTTGGGTAACTTGTTAGGACAGTTTCTTGAAATATGTCCACTCTGACCACAACCGTAACATGCAATCTTACAAGGACTTGACGAATTAGGTTTCTCTGGTTTCTCACTCGTACTGATCTTGTCACTGGAACTAGATACATTTGCATTTTGCCTAAAGTACTTCTGCTCATCTTTATGATAACATTTGTGTGCTGAAGCATATGTGTCTGCCAATGATGAATAATCTTCTGGAGTTCTAGGTTTACGCTCCTTAAGGAAAAGACGCATTTCCTTAGGTAAAGTAGACATGAACTGATCACAGACTATAATGTTTCTCAAATCTTCGTAGTCTTTCGTTATCCTAAGACTATTTATCCACAAGTCAAAAATTCGAAATAATATATTCAAATATTGTTAATATGTGCTCTTGGAATCCATTTTTGCAGTTTTAAATGCTGTCCTGTACCAGTCACTAGTCTTCTTGAATCCTTTCAATAGAGCTTCCTTCAATGGTGCATAGTCACTTGTAACACCATCTGAGAGCGACGTGTAGATATCTAATGCCTTACCTCTTAAAAGTGATGCCAACTGAACTGAACAAGTTCCGCTCCCAGTTGAGAGAAACTGCTACCTTTTCAAACCTTACTAGGTAGGCGGTGATATCATCAGTATCACAAAATGGAAGAGGTCTAGTAGTATCCACAGCAACTGTTACATGGCTAGGGTTAGATGTTACACCTCTGATCTTTTGCAATTCAAGTTCATGTGCCCTCTGCTTTTCATTTTCTTCCCTATGTCTTTAATTTTCTTCGCATTTAATCTTCAAAGCACTTTCTTCTCTTTCAGCATGTCTTCTATCACGCTCATCACTATCTTTGATTTTCTTCTCTATAAAGTTCAAAAGAGCTTCATCCGAGACTCCCATGGACAAACCTTCATCCTTCCAGAATTTATAAGACTCCATTTTAAAATATCCAGGCTTTCCCCATTGCATACAAGCACTTTATTTAAGAAAAATTTAAGATACCCGTTATACAATGACAATAAGCAGAAACCGAATTTTACTAAAAATAATTATTATGATTAAAGGACAATCACACACTTTCATTACATAATAACCATTCACCAAGCATCAAGATTCAACAATAAAGTTGATAAAATTAAATATTAAGTACAAACAATAACTTTAAAATTGTCAAACCAGTATATCTCTAGAGTCAGCTGGCCTCTTACGTAACAACTATGTTACCGGACACTGTTTCAAGAATTCGGTTTACATTCCATTAACTAACGGAAGTCTCCCACTTGCGCCCTTCCAGACGAATTCTTGAAATGCCCACATACTCAAAATAAATTTCCACTACTCCAATTAAGTGCACTTTTAAATGTTGTAATAAATAATAAATTACTACCACCAAACCAATCACAAAGTAACGCTGGCCACTATTAACAAGGAAATATTTAAATTAGCCCTGGTGAGCACACCACTTAATGTCAGGGAATTCCTTAGACATTTTTCCCTGGTAAAGATAGCACTGCTTATTTGTGATTAGGTATGGTAAAACAAATTAAAAAGTTTAGAAATATAGTTTAATTAAAAATTATAATATATTAACACCACTATGGATTATGAAATTAA
>NC_090743.1:103060334-103062834 GCF_036898095.1 Palaemon carinicauda | reverse complement strand
TCTGGTACTGCTAGGGTTCCACAGCCCACCCGTCTCAATCGCTCGTCATTCATTCCTATTTCTAGCACGCTCTCTTGCCTCTCTCACATCTATCTTCCTATCCCTCAGAGCTTTCTTCACTCCATCCATCCACCCAAACCTTGGCCTTCCTGTTGTACTTCTCCCATCAACTCTTACATTCATCACCTTCTTTAGCAGACAACCATTTTCCATTCTCTCAACATGGCCAAACCACCTCAACACATTCATATCCACTGTAGCTGCTAACTCATTTCTTACACCCGTTTTTACTCTCACCACTTCGTTCCTAACCCTATCTACTCGAGATACACCAGCCATACTCCTTAGACACTTCATCTCAAACACATTCAATTTCTGTCTCTCCGTCACTTTCATTCCCCACAACTCCGATCCATACATCACAGTTGGTACAATCACTTTCTCATATAGAACTCATTTTACATTCATGCCCAACCCTCTATTTTGTACTACTCCCTTAACTGCCCCCAACACTTTGCAACCTTCATTCACTCGCTGACGTACATCTGCTTCAACTCCACCATTTGCTGCAACAACAGACCCCAAGTACTTAAACTGATCTACTTCCTCAAGTAACTCTCCATTCAACATGACATTCAACCTTGCACCACCTTCCCTTCTCGTACCCACATTAACTCTCAACTTCCTTCTCTCACACACTCTTCCAAATTCTGTCACTAATCGGCCAAGCTTCTCTTCTGTGTCTGCAACCAGTAAAGTATCATCCGCAAACAACAACTGATTTACCTCCCATTCATGGTCATTCTCGTCTACCAGTTTTAATCCTCGTCCAAGCACTCGAGCATTCACCTCTCTCACCACTCCATCAACAAACAAGTTAAACAACCACGGTGATATCACACATCCCTGTCTCAGCCCCACTCTCACCGGAAACGAATCACTCACTTCATTTCCTATCCTAACACATGCTTTACTACCTTTGTAGAAACTTTTCACTGCTTGCAACAACTTTCCACTAACTCCATATAACCTCACCACATTCCACATTGCTTCCCTATCAACTCTATCATACGCTTTCTCCAGATCCATAAACGCAACATACACCTCCTTACCTTTTGCTAAATATTTCTCGCATATCTGCCTTACTGTAAAAATCTGATTCATACAACCCCTACCTCTTCTAAAACCACCCTGTATTTCTAAGATTGCATTCTCTGTTTTATCCTTGATCCTATTAATCATTACTCTACCATACACTTTTCCAACTACGCTTAACAAACTAATACCTCTCGAATTACAACACTCATGCACATCTCCCTTACCCTTATATAGTGGTACAATACATGCACAAACCCAATCTACTGGTACCATTGACAACACAAAACACATATTAAACAATCTCACCAAACATTCAAGTACAGTCACACCCCCTTCCTTCAACATCTCAGCTCTCACATTATCCATACCAGACGCTTTTCCTACTCTCATTTCATCTAGTGCTCTCCTCACTTCATCTATTGTAATCTCTCTCTCATTCTCATCGCCCATCACTGGCCCCTCAACACCTGCAACAGCAATTATATCTGCCTACCTATTATCCTCAACATTCAGTAAACTTTCCAAATATTCCGCCCATCTTTTAATTGCCTTCTCTCCTTTTAACAACCTCCCATTTCCATTTTTCACTGTCTCTTCAATTCTTGAGCCAGCCTTCCTTACTCTCTTCACTTCTTTCCAAAACTTCTTATTCTCTTCATATGAATGACCCAATCCCTGACCCCACCTCAGGTCAGCTGTCCTCTTTGCCTCACGTACCTTGCGCTTTACTTCCACATTTTTCTCTCTATATTTTTCATACTTCTCTACACTATTACTCTGCAGCCATTCTTCAAAAGCCCTCTTTTTCTCTTCCACTTTTACCTTCACTCCTTCATTCCACCATTCACTGCCCTTCTTCATGCTGCCTCCAACAACCTTCTTGCCACACACATCACTTGCAATCCCAACAAAATTTTCTTTTACTAACTTCCACTCCTCCTCTAAATTGCCAGTTTCTCTTACTTTCACTTCGTCATATGTCATTTTCAACCTTTCCTGATATTTACTTTTTACCCCCGGTTTTATTAGCTCTTCAACCCTCACTAGCTCCCTTTTAATTCACCTACTCTATTCCCCCACTCCTTTGCTAAAACTAATTTTCCTTCCACCAAAAAATGATCAGACATACCGTTAGCCATACCCCTAAACACGTGCACGTCTTTCAATCTTCCAAACATTCTTTTAGTTATCAACACATAATCCATTAATGCCCTTTCTACTACTCTTCCATTTGCCACTCTTACCCATGTATACTTATTTTTATCTTTCTTTTGAAAAAGCTATTACTTATCACCACCTCTTGCTCAACACACATATCCACCAGTCTCTCACCACTCTCATTTTCACCTGGTACGCCATACTTCCCAATGACACCTTCTACCTCTCCAGCGCCCACTCTAGC
>NC_090743.1:103038636-103043636 GCF_036898095.1 Palaemon carinicauda | reverse complement strand
AGTTAAATAAGCTGGAATTGGATAATATTTACGAACAAAGGGTTCAGTAGTCTTAATCTTAATATTATGGTCTTGTAAAGAAGTTTTACCTGGTTTATCTGAAAATACATGTTTGTACTTCTGACATAAGTTACGAAGATCATCTTTCTGTACATCTGAAAGATTAGGGTTTATGTTGCATGTACTCTGATTGGTATCCACAGTTTCAATTTTCAGATAATCATCCTCATCAGCATTAATAACAGCAACTTTGTTAACATGAACAGTGTTTCTCATTCCAGTCATATCTTCATCTGCTACATGTAACATATTAACATTCTCTCTACGGTAATATTTCTTCATAAGATTGATATGATACAGTCTCTTCTTACCTTCTACGTTTACCCAGTAGTCAACTGGACCATGCTTATCAATTATCTTTTATGGACCTCTCCATGAGAACTGCAATTTATCTTGTTTTTCTGGAATAAGCAAAAGTACTTCATCATCAGCTTTAAATCGGCGCTTACTACTCTTCAAATCAAAATAACACTTATATGTACTGAAAGATATATTCATGCTTTGAACAGCCAAATCGGAAACATCAGACAACTTTTCACGTAGTTCCAAAACAAAAGAATAAAGATCAGTTTCCTTTGCAGACATATCAGAATTTGTCCATAGTTCCTTCAATATTGTCAAGGGACCTCTCACTTGACGGCCATATAAAATCTCAAATGGTGAGAAACCTGTTGTATCACTTGGAATTTCCCTCATGGCGAACAGTGCAGCTGGAAGGAAACGATGCCACTGATTATGTTTTAACTCGCATATTTTCTTCAATATACTCTTTAAAATCTGGTGTTGCCTTTCTATTCTTCCATTGGCAGCAGGGTGATATGGGGTACTGAAAAGAGGTTTGACTCCTAATAACTTGTGTACTTGCAACATAAGTTCTGATCGAAATTGTGGTCTTCTGTCAGAAAGAATTTCTTTTGGCACTCCTACTCTGGAAAAGATAGATATTAAGGCTTCTGCAATGTCTTCAGATGTTATGTTCTTTAAAGCTACTGTGTCCGGGAAGCTTGAAGCATAATCTACCATGGTCAGAATATATCTATGCCCTGCTTCACTAGGAGGAGAAATCGGGCCCACTAAGTCTATGGCAACTCTATAAAATGGCGTAGAGATCACTGGTAGTTTAACCATCTGACCCTTCTTTACTTTTCCAACAAGAGTAGATTTTTGGCATACATCACGAGATTTGCAATATTTATATATGTCAGACGTCATACCCTGCCACCAGAAAATTTCATTAATCTTATTAAAGGTTTTCCTATGAGAAAAATGTCCACTTACCGGAATATCATGTGCAAGGCGTAAAACTAATTTTATGCATTTAACTGGTACAACCAACTGTTCTTTTCGTAGTAACTGAGGCCTTTTACATTTCTGTATTTTCCTGTAGAGAAGTCCATTTCTCATCACAAACTCGTACTGCAAACCATTCTTGCAACATTTGACATATCCAGACTGACTAATTTTTCATGCAAATTTCAAAGCTTCGTAATTCTGCTGTTCTCTAAGAAAAGATTCATGATCAATGGATATATCAAATGGTTCTGGTAAAGAAAGGGGGTGTACAATGTTTCTCCTTTTTACCTGTGCTCTTGTTACTGCATTTACTTCTATGAAAGAATCCGTATTTTTCAGAGGAAACAAATTATGGTCTTGAACACCTGGAATATTGCCTAATAAGACAGTACAGTACTTTATTGGAGCCCGAACAGCATTAACCCAACCTGTAAAGAGATTACATTTCAAATAAATCTTGACAATAAGGAATCTGTCCTTCCTGCCCAAATAATCAATAAGAGTAGAATATGAACAATTTGTTCCAGGATCAGGAATTAATCCTCTGATACCACTACTCTTGTACAACCTGTATCTCTAAGTATTGTAGATACTGTAACACCATTAACTGTTCCACATACCATAGGTCCACATACTCCAGTGTTATCCATAACTTGTCCTATCTCAAGAGAAGATTCAGATTTCTTTTTGGGTAACTTGTTAGACAGTTTCTTGAAATCTGTCCATTCTGACCACAACCGTAACATGCAATCTTACCAGGACGTGACAAATTAGTTTTCTCTGGTTTCTCACTCGCACTGATCTTGTCACTGGAACTAGATACATTTGCATTGTGCCTAAAGTACTTCTGCTCATCTTTAGGATAACATTTGTGTGCTGAAGCATATGTGTCTGCCAATGATGAATAATCCTCTGGAGTTCTAGGTTTACGCTCCTTAAGAAAAAGACGCATTTTCTTAGGTAAAATAGACATGAACTGATCACAGACTATAATGTTTCTCAAATCTTCGTAGTCTTTCGTTATCCTAAGACTATTTATCCACAAGTCAAAATTTCGAAATAATATATTCAAATATTGTTCATATGTGCTCTTGTGTCTTGGAATCCATTTTTGCAGTTTTAAATGCTGTCCTGTACCAGTCACTAGTCTTCTCGAATCCTTTCAAAAGAGCTTCCTTCAATGATGCATAGTCACTTGTAACATCATCTGAGAGCGACGTGTAGATATCTAATGCCTTACCTCTTAAAAGTGATGCCAACTGAACTGACTAAGAGTTCCGCTCCCAGTTGAGAGAAACTGCTACCTTTTCAAACATTACTAGGTATGCAGTGATATCATCAGTATCACAAAATGGAAGAGGTCTAGTAGTATCCACAGCAACTGTTACATGGCTAGGGTTAGATGTTGCTCCTCTGATCTTTTGCAATTCAAGTTCATGTGCCCTCTGCTTTTCATTTTCTTCCCTCTGCCTTCCATTTTCTTCGCATTTAATCTTCAAATCCCTTTCTTCTCTTTCAGCATGTCTTCTATCACGCTCGTCATTATCTTTGATTTTCTTCTCTATAAAGTTCAAAAGAGCTTCATCCGAGAGTCCCATGGACAAACCTTCATCCTTCCAGAATTTATAAGACTCCATTTTAAAATATCCAGTCTTTAACCATTGCCTACAAGCAACTTAATTTAAGAAACATTAAAGATACCCGTTACACAATGACAATAAGCAGAAACCGAATTGTACTAGAAATAATTATTATGAATAAAGGACAATCACACACTTTCATTATATAACATTAACCGTTCACCAAGCATCAAGATTCAACAATAAAGTTAATAAAAATAAATATAAAGTACAAAACAATAACTTTAAAATTGTCAAACCAGTATATCTCTAGAGTCAGCTGGACTCTTAAGGTGGCCATACACGTACGCGACTGGCGCGCGGATTTCATAGCGACTGGCGCGAACCGGTCAGTCTTTAACGTGTATGGGGCCTATTGATGCCAGTCCTGTCGAGCCAGGCCTGTCGCGTCGTCCTTTCAGCATGTTGAACTGATTGGCGCGTCGCGCTGTGGGTTTTGGGAAGGACAGGGTTGACTCGCCTACAGTATTTTCACTCGTAAAGTATTCCTTACTTCGTCCCTTCATTATTATTATTATTATTATTATTATTATTATTATTATTATTATTATTATTATTATTATTAAATGCTAAGCTACAACCCAAGCTGGAAAAGCAGGATGCTATAAGCCCAGGGGCCCCAACAGGGAAAATAGCCCAGTAAGAAAAGGAAACAAGGAAAAATAAAATATTCTAAGGGTAGTAACATTAAAATAAACATTTTCTATATATATAATAATAACTTCAACAAAACAAGAGAAAGAGAAACTATATAGAACAGTGTGCCCGAGTATACCCTTAAGCAAGAGAACTCTAACCCAAGACAGTGGAAGACCATGGTACAGAGGCTATAGCACTACCCAAGACTAGAGAACAATGGTTTGATTTTGGAGTGTCCTTCTCCTAGAAGAGCTGCTTGCCATAGGTAAAGAGTCTCTTCTACCCTTACCAAGAAGAAAGTAGCCACTGAACAATTACATTGCAGTAGTTAACCCCTTGGATGAAGAAGAATTGTTTGGTAATCTCAGTGTGGTCAGGTGTATGAGGACAGAGGAGAATCTTTCAAGAATAGACCAGACTATTCGGTGTCTATGTAGGCAATGGGAAAGAACTGTAACCAGAGAGAAGGATCCAATATAGTACTGTCTGGCCAGTCAAAGGACCCCTTAACTCTCTAGCAGTAGTATCTCAACGGGCGGCTGGTGCCCTGGCCAGCCTACTACCTTTTTACATTATAAAGATAAACTGGTTGCATTTTACAAGTTTGTTATATTATGCATTTTATTTTTCTTTATTTTTGTGTTTCCCCTCACATTTCCATTCACCAAGTTATGATTTCCTTAAATTTCCTCTCCTTTTCCCTAATATATTTTCTCTTTAAAACCACACAGTCTTCTGCCTTATTCATGCAATAGTATCTTGTATTCTGATAATAAACAGATGCTGAAACAAAAGGGGGAAAAATAATATTCTGATTAAGTTTTATGAATTCTCTTCATATAAAAAAACGAAGGTGTAAAATATGGATAGAGGATAAATTAAGTAGCTACTGATAATTCTATTAACATATGTATATCCCTCTCACATTTTCTCTCAGCCTATATAAACACAATCGTTTCCAATTTCTATAAATTAACGCGAAAACAAGTATATACGCCTAATTAAATGTGCATTAGTGCTTAAGCATGAGATAATCTCCAGATAGGTCTAAATATCCATTTAGTGTATTCCTCCCAGGAGACACTTGGACCCTAGGATTAATGGGCATAAATGGAAAAGGTAATCCTATAATGACTTCAAGAGAAATAAGTAGGCTACATTAACATCATAGCAGACAAATCCCTACCAGGTAGTAGCCGACAGAGAATGCCTATCACCTTCCTACATATGATTATTTCAAGTCGGATTCCATAGATTTATATCATATAAAAAATAAAGAAAGTAAAATGTACCCAAATTTGGCATTTTCAAAATAAGATGTAGGCTACCAATTGTACTTTATACCCGGTCACGTACCAAATTTAATTA
>NC_090743.1:103016136-103031136 GCF_036898095.1 Palaemon carinicauda | reverse complement strand
AAAACTCATCTCAGTCATCACTGTCTGTTTCGAAAAGCTGTTCGAACATATCATCACATATGCCATCATTGTAAGGATTCCAGTCCGGTTCCGGTGAGTCGACTTCGGATTCGTCGTCGCTTTCGTACACTAAATTGTCTTCACTGCCATCCAGGCCATTTGAGATCCCGCATTTTTTATGAAATTTTATGACAGTTTCCACCTTTAAATTTTCCCCTGCTTTTATAACAAACTCGCAAAGAACATCAAGTGAGGCACTACGCATAGCTCCACCTTTCGTAAAAGACTTTTCTCCAGTCATCATCCACTCATTCCAGTGTTCCCTCGCATTATCTTTAAATGGCTTGTTTAAGCTTACATCAAGTGGCTGTAGTACAGAAGTTAAACCCCCTGGAATTAACAGCAATATCAGTATTGCTTCGCGCTAACCGAGTTTTAGAATTCGGTGTTAAATGACTCCTAAACATATCCCATACCAACAAGCTGCGTTCGTTTCGCATGCGACCTGGTCGTCTGTTCCAAATATTCTCAATTCATAATTTTACACCAGTCTCATCTATCAACCTTTCTCGTGAAAATGAACAAAAAACACCTGGAGGAAAAATATAATTTATTTCGGTTGAACTGGGTGAATTAGAATAAAATTATTTTCTTTTGTGTAAACGCAAATGAGAGGTAAGGGGCGGGGCTTAAGGTTTTGTCGAGTAGTGGTGTTCGGTATGTATTCATTCTGGCGTTCAAACTTTGCACGGGAAAGTTGCTCCTTTTGACCGAGTGTTATACGGCATGGCAGAACCTTCAATATCAGACTTATTAGCTGAAATTAAGTCTCAAAAGGAAGAAATTAAAGAGTTTGTCAATGCGAAAGTTTCGGGTTTGAGAGAGGAAATTCAAGGTGCAAGTGCTACAGCGTCGTCAGAGATAAAGAAATTCAAAGGGCAGAAAGAAATACAGTGGAGGTTAAAAGGACATAAAGTTCAATATAACTTCAATTCTGACATTCAAGAATCCTTGGATTCTATTAGCTGGGCAATTGACAATGGATAACTTGACTATGCAAAAGAAGTAATTAAAGAAGCAGGAGAGAAAATTAAGGAGTGAAACAAGCATATTCGAATAGCTGATTCTTCGTCTGGAGGGTGGGAGACCGTAAACCAGTACGTTACAAATCCGGTTGCCAGTGATTCGGATGATGAAAGCAAGATTTACAAAGCGGAAAACAGAGCGCTCAAGAAACGTAAGAAGGACAAGGATACTCGCTCGGGAACCGGGAGGGATTCGAATGCTAAACCCGCTGCTACTGCTCCCAATCCGTTCTCGAGTTATGGTGCTTCCGTTCCTGCTGTTCCTTACGTTCCACGGCCGATTCTTCAACCTAGACTGCAGGTCGGAAATTTTCCCTTTCGAGTCGGTGGGTGCTATGTCTGCGGGGATTTCACCCACTTACAACGGGAATGCCCGCTCCTCAGGTCAAGATCCGCCCCTAGTTCAGTCGGAGGACAATCAGAGAAAAAGCAAAGTACAGTCTGACGCTTCAAGTTTTGTTAAAGATGAGTATTGCTTACTTGACAATTATGAATTTGAAAGTCAAAGTGTTACTGATTCAAGTATTAAAGGCAGATTAAGGTTAAATGTACAATTTTGGGAAAATATTGGTGCCTATGACAGTGTTTTAGATATTATAAAACACGGTTATAAAATTCCTTTTTACACTATGCCTTGTAGAAATGTTCTTAAAAATAACAATTCTTCACTTATGCATAAGGAGTTTGTTGATAGTGCAATTTCAGAATTGTTAAATCAAGGACTTATTGAACAATGCAATTTTGCTCCTTATATTGTTAATCCTCTAACAGTTTCTGTCCAGTCAAACAATAAAAAGAGACTTATTTTAGATTTAAGATGAGTCAATTTACATATACTTAGACAAAGCGTGAAGTATGAGGATATTAGAACGGCACTTGTATATTTCAAGTCTAATTCATTTATGTTCAGTTTTGATTTACATTCAGCTTATCATCATATTGAAATGTTTTACCCCCATACAGAATTTTTGGGATTTGCGTGGATAAGGAATGGAGAACAACAATTTTTTAAATTTTTGGTTCTCCCGTTTGGATTAAAATCGGCTCCGTATGTTTTTACAAAAGTTACTAAGCCTCTTATTAAGAAGTGGAGGGGAGAGGGAAAACGAGTCATTATGTATTTGGATGCTGGTATCGGTATTGGTTGTGACGTAAAAGAAACTAGGTCAATGGCGGAGAGTGTTCGGGAAGATTTACGGTTGAGTGGTTTTGTTATCAATGATCGTAAATCAGTGTGGTCACCAGTGCAGAACTTAGTTTGGTTAGGTTTTTGTATTGACACGATGAGGTTAGTTTTGAAAGTTAAAAAAAAAAAAAAAAAAAAAAGATTAAAGAAAGTTCGAGATACCGGTTTAGAAATCATGGGTGATTGTGTCAAATTTAGAAAAGTGTTTGTTCGGATAGGGTCTGTTAGTCAGCTGATGACAAGGTGCTTGAGTGTTGACATTTTAAATTCAAGGTCATGGAATGATCATATAGTTTTATCAAATGACAGTTGTGGTCAAATTCAGTTTTGGTTAGACAACATAGATGCTATTAATATTAGGCAGTTGAAGTGTCAACCATCGTGTGTTAAGTTTGTATTTTCGGATGCTAGTGGACATGCTTTTGGTGGTTATGTTGTAAATTCTAGGCATGGTATTTCTCATGGAATATGGATCATTTGAGATTGATTGGTTTGCTAGTGATAGTAATCACAAATTAGATAAGTTTTATTCAAGGTACTGGAACATGAAATGTAGCGGTATTGATGCATTTACAGAGAGTTGGGCTAACATAAGAGGGTGGTTCTGTCCATCTATTTATTTGGTAGGTAGAGTTTTGGCAAAAATGTCAGAAGATAAAGTTTGCGGTGCTTTAGTGGTTCCGAAATGGGAATCGTCAAGTTTTTGGCCATTGTTGTGTCCAGATGGTACACAATTTGATCATTTTGTTAAGGGTGTTGTTTATTTACCATCACAGAAGGATTTTTATATGTGTGGGAAAAGTTATGATTCAATGTTTGGAAATGTTGATCTGAATTTTTATATGCTATGTTTGAAAATTGACTTTAAATAAAAGCATGTGTTTATTAAGGTTTTTATTTTACATCTATTTTTGCAGGCATATGAAAATGACGTAGCCATTCTTCCGGAATCTGTAAAAGAAAATATAGAGAATTCCAGAATTATTAGCAGAGTGGCGTGCAAGTTCTACGACTAAAGTGTACTATTGGAGCTATATGAAGTGGGTTACGTGGTTGGAGAAGAATGGCATTCATGATAAAAAGTCTACTATGAAGCCTTTGGTGATTTGTATGTATTTAGCAAGTTTAATTCAGGAAGAAGTTTCAGTGATTGTGTTATCTTCAGCCTTGTATGGAATTCGCTGGGCATATTCCGTTATTGGAATTTCATCTCCGGCAGATTCGGATTTAGTGAAGAATGTGTATGAGGCAGGGAAAAGACGTTTGTCTGTACCGATAACGAAAAAAGAGCCTATAAATGCAGAAATGTTAAAACAAATGTACTGTAAATTTTTTGAAAGTGGAAACATTTATAATCAAAGAACAATATGTGCATGTCTGGTTGCATATTCTGGTTTTTTGCGATGCAGTGAGTTATTGAACATCAGATGTTCAGATGTTTGTTTTGAACAAACGCATATGTCTATTTTTATTGAGAAAAGTAGACTGATATATATAGAGATGGTCAACATGTTGTAATTGCTAGGACACATACTGATGTATGTCCTGTCAGAAATCTGGAGAAGTATTTTATGTGGTGTGGGTTTTCTAATGAAAGTTCTGAATTTATTTTTCGGAATATTACTAAAACAAAGGCAGGTTATCAGATTAGAAAGGTTAATAAACCTTTGACTTATTCAAGAATGCGGGAACTGTTTATTGAAGCTTTTAAATCTATAGTTTCAGACATTTCAAAATACAGTTTGCATAGTCTAAGAGCAGGTGGTGCGACAGTTTGCGCTAATTCTGGCGTTTCAGATAGATTGTTTAAAAAACATGGGAGATGGCGATCAGAGTCCGCGAAGGATGGTTACATCAAAGATATGCTGGATTCAAGACTGTTGGTTTCGCTTAGATTAGGTTTATAAGCATATTGTTTCGTAATTGGACCTTTCTTTCATTCTGGTAATGCAAGAACGCTAAATGCAAAAAATAAATATTATTTTGTTCTTTGGTTGTTTATTATTTCTTATTAAGTGGGATTACAAAAGAAATATAATTTATTTCGGTTGAACTGGGTGAATTAGAATAAAATTATTTTCTTTTGTGTAAACGCAAATGAGAGGTAAGGGGCGGGGCTTAAGGTTTTGTCGAGTAGTGGTGTTCGGTATGTATTCATTCTGGCGTTCAAACTTTGCACGGGAAAGTTTGAATTTTTAGGGTATTATCATATACTGTGATAACTGGAATCAAGTTTAGCGGTAACATGTTTTTGAGCATACATGTATATGACAAGCTGCTTGTCTAATGAAAACTTCAGAAGTTTTCAGATGTGGGTGATTTTGGAATGTGGAGTTAAAATTGTGTGGGAGTGACTTCCTGTAATGCAAGAATGCTAAATGAGGATTATCATATACTGTGATAACTGGTATCAAGTTTAGCGGTAACATGTTTTTGAGCATACATGTATATGACAAGCTGCTTGTCTAATGAAAACTTCAGAAGTTTTCAGATGTGGGTGATTATGGAATGTGGAATTAAAATTGTGTGGGAGTGACTTCCTGTAATGCAAGAACGCTAAATGCAAAATATAAATATTATTTTGTTCTTTGGTTGTTTATTATTTCTTATTAAGTGGGATTACAAAAGAACTTACTTTAGGTTTTGTTTTACGTTTAAAAATAACCATAGGCTTCAATTTTGTACCATCAGCCATACAGGATAATACCACCGTAAATCTTGTCTTCTCGTGTCCCGTACTTTTAATGCGTACTGTTTTGACTCCTTTTAAATCCACTGTTTTGTTACCAAGCATGTCAAAATTTAATGGAGTTTCGTCCATATTTCCAATAAGTGACAATGGAAATTGATGCTTTTCCTTAACTGAATGATGAATTGGTGAAAACTGGTTACTTTGTGATCGAGATCTCTCGGGAGTTTCTGGGCGATTTTTGTTTTCTCTCGTATAACTAAATTTTTCCCATTCATGAAATGGTTACACCATCCCACTGTCGCTTTGAAATCTTTACTTTCTTCTTTGTTTGACTTGGCCCATTTCAAAGCATGTGATCTTATTTTATATCTGGTTATAATGTAGTCATCTTTTCTCTGCTGGGTTACCCATTCCGCAATGTCATCTTCCAGTTTTGGCCAGGAAGTGGTTCCACTTCTCATTGCACATTTTTTGGCTGGCATTTTCCTTAGATCATCCTTCTCCTTTCTCCATTCTCGTACCATCTTCTCAATTACATCGTACTTTCTTGCAGCAGCACAGTTGTTCGAGTCCTTGGCCACTTCTATAACTTTTAATTTGAAACTTGCTTCATATTTTCTTCTCTTTGTTGGTGGTTCCATGCTTGATATGGGTATAAATTAGAAAAAAATTGGCTGGTTTGGATAGAAGTTAGAAACAGACTGAATAATAGAGTCTTAAGTGGGAAAACCTTTTATCGTAGGCTAACTGTTTGGAATATTGTAACGAATGTACCGTTAATATTGTTGTCATTATCGTTTTGTTTTTAGCAGTATTTTGTTATTGCAAACGGCCATTAATACATCAGGTTTCTAATTGTTTAGAACAATTAAGTCATACAAACATACCATAATAGGTCATTATCGTATTGTTGGCGGTTGTTTTGAGAAAGAAGAAGAATCGGTAAAAGAAGAAGTAAAAGAGGAGGAACGGACGGGCATTTAGCACGCAAGCAGCTGATAAGATTAAATATGCTCAACTTAAAAGCAAATTTCAGGGGAAAATATGATGATAATTTGTGTGACTTGTGCAAAGAGGAAGAAGACACTACCGAACATTTATTTGTATGCCCAAAATTAGGACAGCTAAAGAATATAGAAATAAGTTTAGGTACGCTGAGAAATCCTAGCAGGGATCTGGCTGCATTTATAGGTAGGACAATGCATATAAAAGAAGAGTTTAAGAACTCCTACGGGCCAACCAAGGGAAAGGCCCGTGCCAACAACAAGTGTTGGCTTTAATACCCCAACAACAACAAGTCCAAACTGATTACCACAATAGGTTGCCAAAACTGATGATAGCAAGGTGTTATCCTATCTAATTTCAAGGTAGAAGGGAATAAAAGTAAAGATTGAGAACCTCATTATGATATTAATTTATTTAAGGCACAGGTGATATAAACTTAATAACAAGAATAAGAATAAGCTTAGAAAGCTTTGCACCTATCTATAAAGAGATAGAGTGCCCGCAAACTTATTTTGCGGAGTGAGCAATAAGGAACCAGGAACCAGGAAGCGCAAACAAAACAATGCAGGCTAGGTGACGTGTGTTCTAGGAAAACAATGATAAAGGATTTACTTTATTATTCCAATTATTTTGAATTTATAAGGCTACAGTAATATCATCATCTTTACATAACCTATATTTCATAAGATACCTGGTGTTGCAAAAGCTAGCCTAGGCTATACACCAGTGGTTCCCAGCCGTTTTCCTGTCATTTCCCCCTGCACCCAGTGCAACCCTCCAGATTTCCCCTTTCATGTGTATGAGGGAAAAAGTAGTTGAAACACACTGTGACGACTTACTAATTTATTTTTCCATTATACAAATATACTGATAAACAAATAGTTAGAGTAAAATGGATAGAGAGCGGTTAGTAACAACTAACCGCATAGATAGAGCTATGCGGTTAATTGTTACTAACCGCTCTCTATCCATTTTACTCTGTAACTATTTGTTTATCAGTATATGGGGAGCGGCTTGTAGCAAAATAAAAAGACTTTTGTTTATTCTTCTACTTCAAAATTGAATTAGTGAGAAGGTTGAGGCTGCTTCTTGTGCACCAGTGTATCAATATCAGGGCTCGTTTTGGCATCTGATATTTTTTTAGTTAGTAGGTAGCGTAATTGTTTCCCCCCTGTAGCTTCAAATTTCCCCCCAGGGGGAAATTTCCCCCAGGTTGGGAACCACTGCTATTCACAGATGGTTTTATGATTGGGCAGTCGTCTTATACTACCGATATGAGATAAATTCATAAAAATTTGCTCTAATTTTGTACCTCGTCTTATATAAAGGTCTCCTTATATGCGAAAATATACGGTATTTTCCATTCTTCTTTTTAACTTTTTCTATTTCACATAAGGAGGCAATCTGAAAAGTTTGCAAGATGTGGCAGTGTTCTCTTTTAAGTGTCTGTTCAGTCTTTCCTCTCTTCAAAATGACAATTACAGTCTTCTCATATTCAGTAGACCACAAGGCAGCACAACTTGCTATTTGTTCTTCCATGACTAAAGATTGAAGAGGTTATAGAAGATACTTTGAAAATGCCATCATATATTATGTTAAAAGTGTTTGTATTACAACACTTAATAAAAGACTTTAAAACAACTTTTTCTGGTTTAACAACTATTTTGGAACAAATTTTAAAATTTATGCATGAAACTGCCCATTTCATGAAATGGGCTAACCACTTGCCCATTTCATGAACTGGGCAAGTGGTTTGCTCACTTCATGAAATGGGCAATTTCACAGATTGG
Source organism: Palaemon carinicauda (assembly GCF_036898095.1). NCBI lineage: Eukaryota > Metazoa > Arthropoda > Malacostraca > Decapoda > Palaemonidae > Palaemon > Palaemon carinicauda. The sequence goes on along the minus strand of NC_090743.1, from coordinate 103,023,378 downwards.
GTGTAACATATATATATATATATATATATATATATATATATATATATATATATATATGTGTGTGTGTGTGTGTGTGTGTACACACAAAAGAGAGAGAGAGTGCCATCCAACCTCCCTTTGGACATGATTTCATTGTCGTTGTTTATTATGGAAATAAAAATGACTCATTAACGTCCACAACAGAAAGCTAATGAATATTCAGAGTTTCAGATTAGTTGGATAGTTCTTGAGAGAGAGAGAGCGAGAGAGAGAGAGAGAGAGAGAGAGAGAGAGAGAGAGAGAGAGAGAGAGAGAGAGAGAGAGAGAGAGAGAGAGAGAGAGCGCGCCATGGCACATGCCATTAATTCGAAGTTCCAAACTTTTTTGGCTGCTTCGTACGGTCCAACAAATAATCCGCCCTAGTAATATTGGTCCTGATTCGGGAAAATTAATTTCTGGTAAACTAATTTCCGCACTGGGCGAAAACCTAAGGAGTTTAGGGAAAATACAATGTTGCTAAACAATGTGTTTTTATAAAGCGCTTAATGCCTTTTATCCGATAATAATGATGCAATTGTCGTTGTTTATTATGGAAATAAAAATCACTCATTAACGTCCACAACAGAAAGCTAATGAATATTCAGAGTTTCAGATTAGTTGGATAGTTCTTGAGAGAGAGAGAGAGAGAGAGAGAGAGAGAGAGAGAGAGAGAGAGAGAGAGAGAGAGAGAGAGCGCGCCATGGCACATGCCATTAATTCGAAGTTCCAAACTTTTTTGGCTGCTTCGTACGGTCCAACAAATAATCCGCCCTAGTAATATTGGTCCTGATTCGGGAAAATTAATTTCTGGTAAACTAATTTCCGCACTGGGCGAAAACCTAAGGAGTTTAGGGAAAATACAATGTTGCTAAACAATGTCTTTTTATAAAGCGCTTAATGCCTTTTATCCGATAATAATGATGCAATTCAATAGGAAACATTTATAAAAATGAGTAAAAGATTTTTTTGTTTTGTTTTGTGGGAGGGGTATTATCTACAAATCATAATCTCTGGCGAAAAACAAACGATTAATCTCCTCAAACCCAAACTTAACATCTGAGCTACTAATTGACGTCATTGAGAACAGACCAGTAAAATTCTGTTGCATGAAAATGATTTTATGAAAAAAAAACAAACTTTATTGCTGTTATGTATCTTGGTATGAGGTTGGCATATTGCCTCTTCTTTTAGATTTCTATTCATTTCGGACGTAGATGTGTTTTGGTTTGAAAGCCTTTGAAGGATAATGTTCTTCAATGGTTAATTGTAGAATTTAAAGGAAGGATATTAAGATAATTTTATCACTGTGAAACAATTTCAACATATGAATGTGTACCAGGGGCGTTTAAACGGAAATATAAGTAATACTTCTCATCAAACGTTTGTTTAAGGATATATTAATGTTTTAAATCTTTACAAAAATACTAGATCAAGATGTTCTATAATACTCGTATTGTCGAAAAATGTCTGCCAAATAATTTCAAAATATCACATCTAAATGTTCGCTAGATATAATGTCCAAATGTTTGCCAAACATTATGTACAATATTCTTTCTAAATACTCGCTAAGTATTACGTCCAATAACATGAACTCTAAAAGGATAAAATTCTTAGTGTACATCTCTGAACCAGATAACAATTGTGCAAAATAATGACGACCTGTTGCTCGTATTAAACTCAATCCAGGGTTTTGCATTTCGAATTTCAGGCAATATTTGGAAGGCTGTTCAGATACTGCAATGTTTGGGCTGTTTAAAATTCGTTATGCCAATTCATTACATCCGGCTGAGATTATTGAATTTACAATAAGTAACCTGCAGGAATTAACAACGTAAATTTTGTCTCGTGTTGCATATTGCTTTGAAACTGCATGCAGTAGCACGAGCATAATACATTCAATTTTATGACTACGCAAGCATCAGTGTTTGTGCAAGAGAAACACCAAAAGCTACTTCCATATAAGATAAATTAAGACTGGATATGGAGTGTTTTTATATAACAAGGATGATATAAAGAACAGCTGGAAAAAAAATATTAACACCAGTTAAATGAAGGAAGTCTTAGAAATTTATTTGGAGATTGATTCCAGAACTTTGGTATGGCAGGCTATTAACCAGAGGAATAAAAATGGCACTTCAAGATTTACAAGCCGCTCATGAATGGCAGCGTCGTCAATGACCTTAGATGTAAGGATGCCAGAAAACCTCAAATCAGTCTATCAATCAATCATGCATGGCAGAGGCAAGGGGTAGTGACAATGCACAAGCTAGCTGGACAGTGCTTGTCAGCCCCAAAATCCCCTCTCCACCCAAGTAATGACCAGGGAGGGCCAGGCAATGGCTGCTGATTACCCAACAGGTAGACGTTCGTTCGTTCGATTTAGATTGCCTTGCCTTATTTAAGACCTATATTTTCCAGCAAAACCCCCATCTTTAGCTCACTCTAACCCTAGTCCGTCAGATCACGAGGCAGGGAGGTTTCGAATAGGCCGCCACAATAGGACCGGATGGAATTATGGCAGATGTTTGATAATAATAATAATAATAATAATAATAATAATAATAATAATAATAATAATAATGATAATAATTATATTAAAGACGTGGGTAAGAGCCTAGAAGAAGAAGGAATAGGCATGCTATGTGACCTAGGAAAGATAATATTATCAGGAAATAGACATCAAAATAATGGAGAGACAGCTTTATTGAGCCTTATTTATATATAGAATTGTGATGACCAGGGTATGTGCAAACTACAAAGAAATAACACTAATGTCTCATACCAAAAAATCTACGAGAAAATTAATGGGTCAAAGAACAGTTTAATTTCTCGCTTGGAAGAGGAACGATAGATCTATTTTTTTTCCTGCGATAGAAAAGGAATAACAGACAGGACTGCATAATTATATTATTATTATTATTATTATTATCATCATCATCATTGATATAATTTTATTATTATTATTATTCAATCAGGATCCAGGATTCCTTCCTACCTCTCAGCCTGGGAGGCCGAGCCGAGCTCGTCGTACATCTGCCACCCGAACTTACAACCTCCGCTCGACCAATCAAAATTCGAGGCCCCTCTCTACGAACCAGAGCCGGTATATATAAGGACCCAGATCTAGCCAGAGCCTCACTTCTCGCCTGAAGACGGAACAAGCTGTTCCGAAACGCGTCGCAACCCACTCCTGACTTTACCTGTAATTTTCGAGTATTACTTGTACTTGTATTAATTACATCCAGCCTTAACCTGATTTGTATCCTTCACCCTGATGAGCTTCGCCAACTTGCTAGCTGAATGTAGCAATCCTGAAAAAAGAATTGTCCGAAGAATCGAGAAATTGGACAAGAAATTGAATTCTGCCGATGCAGCCATAGTATTGAATTTTGCCGATGCAGCCATAGTATTTAACTCCACCTGTTTGAAGGAGGGTCTCCTACCAAGATATTATTATTATTATTATTATTATTATTATTATTATTATTATTGTTACAAGCTAGGCTATAACCCTAGTTGGAAAAGCAAGGTGCTATAAGCCCAATGGAATTAAACTACAAGAGGAGAATAAACAATAAAAATAGAATATTTCAGAAACAGTACCAACATTATGAGTGCAGATCTTTCACTCATAAACTATAAAAACTTAGAATAAAAAAGAGGAAGAGAAATAAGATAGAAAAGCATGTCCGAGTGTACCCCCAAGTAAAAGATCTCTAATCAATTACAGTGGAAGGCCTTAGTACTGAGGCTATGGCAATACTTAAGACCAGAGAAAAATGGTTTCATTTTGGAGTGTCTTTCTCCTAGAAGAGCTGCTTACCATAGCTGAAGAGTCTCTTCTACCCTTTCCAAGAGGAAAGTAGCCACTGAACAATTACATTGCAGTAGTTAACCACTTTAGCAAAAAAAAATTGTTTGATAATCTCAATGTTGCCAGTTAAATGAGGCCAGAGAAAATGTGGTAAGGACAGGCCAGACTATTCGTGCATAGACAAATTGAGCCTTAACCATAGAGAGGGCTCCAATGTAGTACACTCTGGCCAGTCAAAGGGCTTAATAACTATCGGGTGTATCTCAACGAGTGGCTGGTGCCCTGGCCAACCTACTACCTAGCTCTGGAAAAGGCATATAATAGAGCCCCAAACTTAAAGGTTTTGGAGATGTATGCAAGAGAAAGGACTATTGGAGAAGTATGTTAGGTTGGCCCAAGATATGTATGAAGGAGAAAAATCTCGGGTTTGATGCAGTGCTGGGTTGATTTCTTATCAGTAAGACTTGGTTCACACCAGGGATCTAATTCAAGCCCATATCTTTTTTTCCTGAATCTGGATGTGTTATCTTAAGGAATAAGATATCATTCCCCGTGGTGCATGTTGTTTACTAAGGATACCGGAATTTGTCACATCAACAGAGGGGTAGTTGCTTTAAAGCTAGATAAATGGAAGGAAATACGGGAAGACAGAGGAGTAAATAGTAGTAAAAACTAAAGACTAAATGCCAATGTCTTAGTCAAGATCAAGACTCCGAGATTGGTGTGTCAGGGACAAGGTAGCTAAAGGGTCAAGTTAGCTAATGATGAACTTTTGGATGTACTGTATAAATAACACACACAGTTCAGGCTATATGGAAATTATTTATTGAAGAAATTTGTCAGGTGTGTTTTGAGACAGCAGGATCAATGTAAATGTGAAAGGAAGAGTATAGAAGAAAATAGTAAGACTAGTGTACAAGCGAGCAGTTAGGTGATAACCGAGAGACCGCGTAATTACAAGCCATTCCAAGCAAGAATGGCACAAAAATTCAAACACAATGATTCAAGTACATACAGGAATAGACAGGTTATCAGTACGAGGGGAGAGTGATAACAATGTACAAAAAACAAAAATACTGTTATAGTGTGCGAGCGTGTGTGATACATGTGTCTTGCATGGCTCTCAACCCCCCTAAAAAAAGGCATTCATGTGAAAGAGGGCACCCTGCTCTGAAGAGGGCAATGTAGCTTGGTCATCTTGTAGGAGATATGCAGGTTTGAGGCAATCAATGGAGACCCAGTCTTCTTTGTGATGAACGTTCAGTAAGAACGCCTTCATTGTTCGACGGATCACTAGGAAATGGCCTGTGATAGGGGTCATTAGAGATGGCCTACTGGTGTCGTTGCGTATGAAAACATGCGATGCCTTGTGCAAATCTGTCAGTGTGCGTTGCTTTGCTGAGGGTTTGTAATTCTTGACGGCATGGAATAAATTTGCCCCACAACCTGACGTAGGCACTGGAGATTGTCAGAGGAGGCTGCAGACGAAAAAAATTTGGCTGGGATGACCAACGGATCCCCATACATCATTTCAGCTGCTGAGACATCCCGGGTGTTTTTAGGAGTGGTCCTTACTCCCAAGAGGACGCAAGCAAGCTGGGTAAACCATTTGGAGTCCTTGCAGCGGGACATTAAAGCTGCTTTGAGGGTACGGTGAAAACGGTCAACCATACCGTTGGCTGCAGGGTTGTATGTGTTTGTTTGATGAAGGTTGATACCCAGGAGATTCGCTAATGATGTCCACAACTGAGAGGTAAAAGTGGTACCCCTGTCAGGAATAATATGCTCAGGGATACCAAATCTCACTATCCATCCTGAGAGTAAGGCCCAGTACAGACTGTGATTTATGTATCAGCCTCGTGGTGCAGTGGTGGTGTTGAAAAAAGTGCCAAGCAGCCAAACTGTAAATGCAACACTTCATTTCTTTTCATGTGCTAGTTGCCCAGTTGCAGTTCAGCCTCCTTTGAGAAAGGATGTATGCCAATGATTTACTCTACTGAGAAACTCTACTATTATTATTAAAATAAAAAAAAAATTATCATTAAAAGTATTACTATTATTATGATTAGAATAAAATGAAGTGTTGATCTTTGTCCATTCAATGAGGGACAGTGAGTTGGCCATTACAGCTGGAGAGCTGAGCATACGTCTTTCCCCGTTGAATGCTACTTCAACACTGAACACCGCAACAGAAATCGTGCCGGCCCATCAACACTGTGGTGCGGTTACATGTTGAAAAAGTAGTTTTTCAACACATCCACTCAACACATCCATTGTCTTTACTGGGTATAAGGCAGATGTACACCATGCGGTCGTTGGAGTTTCCATGGGAATTGCTTCAGGCCAATGAGCGGAGTAGTCAAGGATGGTAAAAGGGTAACGATGTCCTTGTGATGTGGGTAGGGGACCTACAACATCAACGTGAATGTGGGCCAAGCACTGCTAAGGGTGAGGAAAAGTGCCCACACCTTAATCCGTGTGTTGATGTACTGTTAAGGTTTAGCATGAAGTACAGGGGTAGACCCAGTCCTTAGCATCCTTAGTAATGCTATGCCAAATGAACCTTGTCTTCAGAAGCAGTGCAGCAGAACAGCACGAGGGATGGAAAGGCCATGAATGAAATCAAACGCCTGTCGGCGCATGGGAGAAGGTATCCACGGTCTAGGTCTACCTGTAATGACACCACAGAGGAGAGTGGCGTTGGAGTCGTCCAGAGGGACGTTTTCCCAACAGAGGGATGTAGATCAAACTTCATGCTATCAAGTGAAGGCATGCACCAGATGCATGTGGTCCGCACGAATGATGAAAGGCGTACAATACGTGGTCGAAGGTAGAGTAGCCGAATTCCACCTTGGATAGTTTCCTACTGTAGAAGGCCAATGGGTGGGGTGAGCCGTTGACCAACTGCTCAAGGACTTCCCCAATAGTGACGTCACTGGCATTGGTGGAGAGAAGGAGAGGTGTATGTGGCACGGGAAAAGTAAGAGCAGCAGCGATCAATAGGGCATTGCAGAAGGCCGCTTCTTGAAGGGAACCACACTTCAGGTGTTTTGGCTTACCCTTGAGGGAAGCGTAGAGGGGGGCAAAAGTGGCAGTGATGGCTGGCAGGAAACAGTGATAATGGTTGATCATGCCCAAGAATTCTTAAAGTGCTTTGATGGACTAGGGCATGGGAAAGTTCTGAACAGCTACTACCTTCTCAGGGAGGGAGTGCACTCCTTCAGGAGTCATGCGGTACCGTAAGAATGATACTTCGTTGGCGGCAAAGGTACACTTGTTGTACATGACTACAAGACCGTTCTGTTGTAGACGGTTGAGCATGATGAGGAGATGACGGAGGTGTTTTTCTTTGGACGAAGAGAACACAAATATGTTGTCCTCATAACATTCACGGAAGTGGAGGTCCCCTA